>NW_026020785.1:0-77389 GCF_900185275.1 Solanum verrucosum
CGGGGACCCTTAGGTTGGCCCTTGGGGCGTCGTATCCGAACATTTCGACCCTAAAAACATTTATTAAGACACTAGGGTCACCTCCACTGATTTTAGACTCCAAACAACACATAAAAATGTGAACAACATACTAGAACACACCAACACGTAAAAGACTAGTTTCTGAACGTCTTGGTCGTCCCTTTGACGTTTGATTTCCAAACTCTTTAAAACTGACTTAAAAGTCTATTATTCACTATTTTAACAAGTTATTAATGCATAAAACTCATGTGAGGCTCTACTTTATCCTACTTCATTTTGAGGATTGTTACAATATCCCCCAGTTAGGAACATTCGTCCTCGAATGGCACTTAAAACACTTCTGAGGACTCAATGACCCAACTAGCAACTCACAATACACAACATACAATATCAACATAAGAGCACACATTAAGGAGGAACATCAACTCCACATAAAAGGCTCAAAACAACTTTGTGCAATTCAAGAAAGTAGCAACACATCTACCAACTCCTTATTCATCAACTTTATTATTTCTCATTTCATTGGAGGAACTTCCTTCTCCAAATCATCACTATGCTTAAAACTCTTTACTTCTCATAAGTATAGGAGGAACTACCTTCTCCATATTCAATGAGCATCAACATATATATTAAGAAATCAACAAGACATTTCTTTAACAAGACAACATCAAGCATGCTCATTACAACTCTCATGGAGTCAACATCACACAACATCTATGGGTGCAATTTCAACCAAGATAAATAAAGTTTGTGAAAACTCAAAATACAACTTCAGCATGAATTTTCACAAAAATATGCACAAACAAGGAAATCATATCATAATCATCATTCTCATTTCAAACACCAAAGAAACACAACATAAAACTATCTCATTAAAGCACATTATGCAACTTTATCATAAGAAATCATTTAAGCATGCACTTCAAATCAACTCATGCAACACAAGCAAGTAGAAACTTTATTCACCGACTCATAATGCATTAACCACATAGGCTTTTCTCATGTTCATAGGAGGAACTACCTTCTCCTAAGCATGACATGATATTTACCCCTTTTATATCATTATAGTGTCCGTTATGCAATGGCTTTCAAGTGCACACATAGACATGATCAACATTTCCACTCATGAGGCAATTAAGCAATTCATACTAGTTGCACCCTAACATGAGAATTATAGATCATCTACTAGTGTTATCATTTAATCATCATACTATCAAGAACATACATGTCATTACCATGTTTAGTTATGTTCAAGGAGGGACTACCTTCTCCTAGTCACAACATACACACATGGCATCATAAACTCATAAGCAAGCACTACACAAAGGTCAATTCTTTTAAGGAAAAATTCCAACTTCTAACCTAAGAATGCTCATACTCTCTTCCTCATGAAAACAACAGTGCATTCACCATATAAAGATGCATATTGACATGAGAAACATGAATTTTATTACTAAAATTCCATTTTTATGTAGTAAGAATCCTTCAAAACATGCATAACATAGTGTCTTCTAGGACATGCATAGCATACAGAGATCATGCAACTCATAATCATATGCAAGACTCCAAAACATGAACAAGCTACTAGGAACTCTTTGGTCTCAAGCTTGAATAAGAATAGAAGAAAAAGATAAGGATATCAACAACCTTACTACTCACTCATCATCCCCCACTTACGGTAAACCCATCTAAGAGCACATTAAAGTAACCAAGAGAACTATCGCTTACCAATTAAGCACAATGTCCCCCTCTTGGGATCAAGTTATGCAAACTCCTTTAATCATTACCTTCTTCATCTCTAAGGTAGGAACCATTCTCCACTAAATCTTCACTATACTCCCTTAGGTGAGGATTTCAAGAATCTAAAAAAATAAGTATCTATACCACTCCGCTTCATATCTATCACCCAAAGTGGTTCTCAACATGGAGAACTCAAGGAAGATCAATGTAGAAATATTAAGGGCACCCAAAACCTTACCATCTAGGCACATTATCCCCCACTTGGGGTGAGCTTAATCAACTACCTATCACATCATACCCTTATCATCACCTTTGGGTAACTTTCCACTCAACCATGCCTAGGTATTATCTAAACACCCTCTTTGAATGACCATACTTACAATCGACCTTACACGACAACTATCCTCTTTAGAGTTGGTCAACATCTATTCTCTTGTCCTTCCTATGAACTAAGGGGTACATGCAACTCTCCAAGTTATCCTTAGAGCAAAACACTATCCCAACTCATGGAACAAAGCCCCTTTTTCCACTCTTAGTGCAAGCCTACACAAGACCTCTGATTCACACAAGGACAACTATGAATCATCACTGGTAAGAAAAGGCAACTTTCAAATCACACTAGTTACCACATTCCTTCAAAACTCCTCAAATCTTCACCATGACTTTCTACTATCATTACCCATCACCATAAAGAAAATCATCATGCTAAACAATGTAATTCAATATCATAAACATAGTCTAAGTACAATTCCATAAACAGAGGGATTAACCCATAACTTTGGCCATAAGGCCATAATACTCAACTCATCAATGTACCAACAATTCAACATGAATAAGTATAGATAATCATAAGAAACATCAATACAATCTAATCTAAACATAATTTCACCAATAGAGATCATATTCACAAAGCCCACATCATAGGCCAATTTTGAGAATTTGGGGATCATGGTTTCTTTAAGAATTCTTTTAAAAAATATCTTAAAAACCTTAATTCCACATTAATTCATCAATAGAATGATAGAAAATCGTTTGACAAGGAACCCATGTTTAGATTGAAAATTGGGAATTATGGTCTTTGAATCACTTTTGAAAATCTTTGATAGAACTCCTAGAATGAGAGGTTATTCAAGAATCAAGAGTCACCATACCATAATTATTGAAGACCCATGAAATTGAAGAATGGGGTTTAATTTTAGGTTTGGGGTTTTAACCAACTTAAAATACCCTAAAATATGTAGAATAACTATTTACAATAATTCCCCAAAGTACCCAAACTATCCCTCACTTAGTTGGACCTTTTTAAATAAGTTGAACTTGAGTTTTATTTTCGCAGCTTTCGTCAGGAAACAAGTTTGCGACGTGAAGGTGTTCCCACAAGTTTTCTGGAAATTAAATTTAAGACAGTATAGTCCGCGACATATTGCGACACGGACCAAACTTTTGGCCCTTGGTGGATCTAGTCTGCGATGTGGACATGCTCCTTCCAAGCACAACTTCAAGCTGCCTTGGCAGCTTGCTTGGCCAAGGTTGGGGTCCTCCTCAGGGACCCTTAGGGTGTCCCCTGGGGCGTTGTATCCGAACGTTTTGACCCTAAAAACATATATTAAGACACTAGGGTCAGCTCCACTGATTTTAGACTCCAAACAACACATAAAACCATGAATAACATACTAGAATACACCAACACGTAAAATACTAGTTTCCAAACGTCTTGGTCGTCCCTTGACGTTTGACTTCCAAACTCTTTAAAACTGACTTAAAAGGCTATTATTCATTATTTTAGCAAGTTATTAATGCATAAAACACATGTGAGGCTCTACTTTATACTACTTCATTTTGAGGGTCGTTACAAGCGGAGTGACAAGCTTCAAAAATACTTATCATTTCAGCTTCAGGCACACACCTCCTAACTATATTGTCCACACAAACCATGTATAAGTAAAGTTCATCCCAAAAGTACTTGCTCACATCATGCAAGAACTTCTTCCTTTGTTGAAAGGTCCATCCCTTGGGCATCAAGTCACTGGCATGATAGTTGGCAAACTCATCAAACCAAGGAATAAGATCAAGAGTAGCGGCTAATACCTGCTCATCAGGGAATGAGTCATCAGGGTCAAGTTGAACTTCCCCTTTCTTTTCTGCTTCTAGTGTGGAAAAGTAATCTACTACTTGATTTTTACAACCTCTTTTATCTTTGACCTCAAGTCAAATTCTTCTAACAGTAACACCCATCTTATAAATCTCGGCTTAACATCTGTCCTACCTCTCGTTCCTAGCAGGTCTTTTCTGAATTTCTTAAAGTCATACACAACTATGAGCAATTCATGCTTAATCACACTTTAATTATTTTGAGTTCCATTCAGTGCCTTGCTTGTGTAGTATATCGATTGAAAGACCTTGTGGTGTTGCTTACCTAGCACAACCCTTAAAGGAACACCACTTGTATCACACATCACTTCAAATGGCTCGACCAATCTGGAGCAATAATCACTAGGGCTGAAATGAATTTCGCCTTACAAGATTCAAAGGCTTTGGTTCATGCTTTATCAAAAGTGAACTTTATCTCCTTTTCTAATAACTTACACAAAGGATGTGTAATTTTAGAGAAGTCCTTGATTAAAAGCCGGTAGAACCCTGCATGACCCAATAAGCTATGAATCCCTTTCATAGAAATGGGTAGAGATAGTTTTTCAATAACTTTAATCTTCACTGTATCCACATCCAAACCTTTCTCAAACACTTTATAGCTTGAAACCATGCCTTCCTTTACCATGAAATGGCAATTTCCCTAGTTTAGCACTAGGTTTCCCTCTTCACATCTCTGTAGCGCCCTGCTAAGAGTGAACAAACAATCATAAAAATTATCACCTACCACAGATGAATCATCCATGAATACCTCCAAAGTGTCTTGAACCAAGTCCGAAAAGATGGACATCATACATTGGTGGAAAGTAGAAGGTGCATTACATAACCCAAATGGTATGCGTTTGAACACAAAAGTACCATAAGGACATGTATATGAAGTTTTCTCCTAATCTTCATGTATAATTAAAATCTGGTTACAACCAGAGAAACCATCTAAGAAGAAATACCACCCCTTTCCTGCCAACCTATCTAACATTTGGTCCATGAAAGGCATTGGGAAATGGTCTTTCAAGGTCCATTTTTCCAGTATCCTGTAATGCATGCACACTCGCCAATCGGTGAATGGACTTTGTTAAATCAATTCATTCTTCGCATTTTCCACTACAGTTATTCCACCCTTCTAGGGCACACAATGCACTGGGCTGACCCAATGGCTATCAGAAATGTGGTATACCACTCCTGCATCTAACAATTTAATTATTTTAATTTTCACCACTTCTAGAATTGATGGGCTCAATATCCTATGGTTCTCTATACTTGGGTTGCAATCTTCCTCCAGTTGAATTTTTTTTTAGTGCTAATACCTTTGGGTATCTCAATTATATCGGCAATGGTCAAACCAATTGCTTTCTTGAACCTTTTCAACACCTTCATCAATGCTTTGTTCAAGAGTAAGATCTGCAGCAAAAATAACTGGAAAAGTGTTTTTCTCACCTAAGAAAACATACCTCAGATGACCAGACAACTGATTCAATTCAAGCACATTTGGTTCTTCAATAGAAGGCTTTACTGGAGGGCTTGTCCGATTGTTCAAATCAAGATCTATATTTTTAGGAGAATATGAATGTGATCCCATGCCTTGCAGTGCATTTAGAATCTCCACATTATCTACTTGAAAGACCTCATCAAAGTTCATTATTAATGCAATGAGTATCTTTACAGTAAATCATTCCTCCATAGTTGTTTTATTGACCCCTTCTTCAAATGTATCATTTGCGGACACCACACTTATAACTTGTGGTTTCTGCATCAACTTGCACACTTTAATTTCATCTCGTAATTATTTAGGAAAAATTTAATCCCCTCACGAGCCACATTATCCAATGCTCTACTAGTCGCCAAAAATGGCCTTCCCAATTTTATGGGAACTTCGAAGTCCACCTCGCAATCTAGAATTACAAAATTAACTGAAAAGATGTAACTTTCAACCTTGACTAGCACATCTCAAAAAATGCCTACGAGCCTCTTCACTGTTCTATCTGCCATCAACAATCACATAGCAGTAGGTTTTGGAGCCCCCATCCCCAACTTTTTGTATATCGACAACGACATAAGATTTATATTGCTCCCAGGTCACACAAAGTGTTAGCAAACTTGATGCACGTTTGGTGCATGGTATAGAAAATGCACATGTGTCCTCTCTCTTCTACACTAAGGACCTTGTAGCAATAACACTACAATGGTGAACATTATCTATTGGTTCAAAACTTGCTTCCTTCTTCTTTTTTACCAAGTCCTTCGTGAATTAGCATACCCTAGACTCTATTCCGACGCCTTTACTAGTTGAATGTTTAGTGATAGCAACCAAACAATTGATACGAATTTCAAGAATTTTCCATCCTCGGCTTTCTTCTTGAGCAATTGAGGGAATGGAGGAGGAGGTCTTGGAATTAGCTGTAAAGGTGGTGATGCCTCTACTGTATCTTTTTTAGGTTTGTGTGGCCTCTCTTCAACTCCTAGTGATTTCTCTACTCTTCTTGATATCTTTAAATCATCCAAGAATTCTAAATTTACCTCTTTTTCATCATCTCATTTTATACTCTTTTCCTACTCAATGCTTGCAGGTATAGGTTCTGCTGCTGATTTACCACTTCTTATGGTGATAGCCATGCAGTTCCCATCTTTCTTTGGGTTTTGAATTGTATAACTAGGTAGTGTCCCATTGTTATTTTGGATAAGTAAGACTGACCATGCCCCATTTGTTGCTCCAAATGCTTAATAGAAATAGAGTCTGACTCTAGAAGTTGACTTATGCTGGAGAAAGCATTTGTTAAATCTTTGACTCCTGAATCTCTGTAGAACCTTTGCTAATATGTCTTCCATCATGGAACTGCTACAACCACTACATGTTCGATCTATGTTACATGAAGGTACATACACACCACTGCACTCATTTTTGTATGCCTCGGTAACACCCCATAGTTTAGTAAGTTTCAGAGCTACAAGTCAAGACTAGAAGGCATGAGCCAAGGTAAAGGGAAAAGGGCCAAGGCAAATGCCAAGGCTGCCCCAAGATTTCCATATCACTTCCTAGGACCACGAGAGCCTTCACGGCTCGTGGTGGCAACCACGTCTTGTGAGGCCACTTGTTATGGTGAGGTAGTGAACCCCTCAAGGCTGCCCAAGAATGGCTCACATTCATGAGCCACTTCACGTCCAGTGGTAAAGACCACGGTTCGTGGGAAGGCTCGTGAAGAGGTCTTAGTGTTTTTGGAGGCCATGACCTCAAGCATTAGCCACTGCCAACGACCACGGGCAGGACCACGGATCGTGCCTAGGGGTAGGAAGAAGAAGAAGAAGAAGAAGAAGAAGAAGAAGAAGAAGAAGAAGAAGAAGAAGAACGAGGAGGAGGAGGAGGAGGAGGAGGAGGAGGAGGAGGAAGAGGAAAAGGAAGAAGACGACGAAGAAGAAGAATAAGAAGAAGAAGAAGAAGAAGACAAAGTGGAATAGGAAGAATAAGAAGAAGAAGAGGAAAATGAAGAAAGAAGAAGAAGAGGAAGAAGAAGAAGAAGAAGAGGAATAGGAAGAAGAAGAAGAAGAAGAAGAAGAAGAAGAGGAAGAGGAAGAGGAAGAGGAAGAGGAAGAGGAAGAGGAAAAGGAAGAAGACGACGAAGAAGAAGAATAAGAAGAAGAAGAAGAAGAAGAAGAGGGAGAAGAAGAAGAAGACAAAGTGGAATAGGAAGAATAAGAAGAAGAAGAGGAAAATGAAGAAAGAAGAAGAAGAGGAAGAAGAAGAAGAAGAAGAGGAATAGGAAGAAGAAGAAGAAGAAGAAGAAGAAGAAGAAGAGGAAGAGGAAGAAAAAGAAGAGGAAGGAGAAGAGGAGGAAGAGGAAGAGGAGGAGGAGGAGGAGGAGGAGGATGAGGAAGGAGGAGGAGGAGGAGGAGAAGAAGAAGAAGAAGAAGAAGAAGAAGAAAAAGAAGAAGAAAGGGTCAAACTAGGTCAAATTCCACAAATCATCCAAGCATTGTGAGGGCTTTAAAATTAAGGTATGATAGATTATTCATCCATGGATTCTTCCGTCCATGGAGCCCCCTAGAATTCCCCAATTTGATGAAAAAAAATCCCCAATTCAAGTTAGGATTTCTTCAATGTTGTGGGTTATGTTGTATGTTGACCCAATTGAGTGGGTATTGATTGTTTATGACTGAATTAGTAGTGAATCATGATACTATGATGAAATTATATGTTTTCAATGGCTAACCCTATGTTAATGGATGGAATTGTAGTAATGTTGGTTTATGCCTTGTGAATGGAAAAATTGAGTATTCATAGGTGATCTTTTAGAATTGATGATATGACTAGTAATTGTTCAACAACACAAACACATAGACATGAATTAAACTATCATAATGTGAATATGATGGATCATTAATAGTGAAGTTTGAAGTTGAACCTTTATGATCATTTATGACTAGAATCACCTAAAATGAATCAAAGCATGTTAGACTAGAATAGCTTGAAGTTGTGACATAAGATCCATTCATGAATAGATTGACTTGTTAAGATAAGATAATGCTTCGTAGCTTGGGTTAGGAGTTTCATGGTAGCCTTGGATGAAGAAACCATACTCTCTTAAGGGTAGCTTTCATTAGCATCATAGAATGCTTGCATGGTAGCAATACTTTGTTAGCCCAAGACCATTTCATCGAAGCTTAGGATTGAGGAACCATACTCTCCTAAAGGTAGCTTGAACTAACATCATAGAATGCTTGCATGGTAGCATGATTTAGTTGTTCTAAGACTATTTCATGGTAGCTAGGATGGAACACTTGTACCCTTCCTAGAATAGGTTGGACTTGCATGTTAGTATGGATTTCCTTGGTATCTTGGTCTAGCCTAATAGGGTGCTATTTCTTGGTAGTTTAGAATGATAAATAGTAATCATTGATGTATGATAGCGTACAGTAGTACTTAGCATGGGTAGGATATTGGGGTCTTATTCATGCAATGCACAAGTATAACTTAAAGCTACTTATGAGGCATGTCTCTTGTGTGTTACCTGCTTAGCTTGGATTGAGTAATAGTACTTTTCTTTGGTAGCCTTTAATAGGTGAATTATGGTCATTCATGAGTAATGACCTGTCTTGGGCTAAGTAAAGTGGTATTCTTCCATGACTATTATGAATATGAGGGACAAGTCCCTAATATAAGTAGTATGTGTATGATGAAACTTGATTACTTCAAGGAAGTATTGTAAGCATGTTCGAACATGAGATTTGTCAATATGATGTATGTTTAGATTGGATTGTGCTATAGTTGCCTTCCATGTTATTATTGACGAAAGGTGAGAGATTCCCTTATCTATGAAAAATTAAGGTAAAGATGAGACCATAAGATGGTAACTATGATTATTATGACCAAAGGGAATACTTATAATGTATGGGATTATGGGGTCCGATCCATGCATTGCACAAGTATGCATTGAGATTACTTGAGAAGTAGTTCTCTTATGATATGAAGGACTATGTGTTGACTAATGCTTATATGATGCCTATGTTGGAGACTTCGCTTATGATTATGATATTGTCTCTTATGCTTATAGTTTATGTTTCATGAAGTATCTCTTATTATTATGGCATATGGCTTATGTTGACTAACCCTTATGTTATGCTCTTATGATGTTATGCTAGCTATCATATTTAATACTTTTGTACTAACTCATACTCTTGCCTACATTCTCATCAAATGTAGGGTTCAACGATTTTGAGTTCCATTCTTTAGGATAGGTTTCTAGAAGAGCAAGGAGTGGAAAAGTGGTGAGTCCTCATAGCATCGAGGATAAAGTCACCATTTCTTTTATATCTTTCTTTTACGTTTTAAGACTATTGTATGGGTTGTGTCCCAAGTGTTATTCAAAGTTGTTAAAGATGGTTTGAGACCAGTGTGGTAAGACTTCCGCTTTACTTTTATAAAGACTTTGATTGTACGGAAAATGTTTTAAAATTTTCACACTTTTCTATTATCTTATTTTATGATATGCTAAGGGCTTGTATGAGACCCCTTCGGGGTCAAGTACGCCATTTTATATCTAGGGTGTACCCCTGGGTCGTGACAAACTTGGTATCAGAGTAGAAGGTTGAGATTGATTCTAGGATGTCTCAAACAACATCTAGTAGAGTCTTGTTCATAAATGTGAAACGTGCCACATTTATGAATTGGAGGTAATTGGATATTTAGGAAACTTCACTTCTTTATTCTCTAAGTCGTGCCATAGAGTTTGGTTCTATTGGTCTTTCTCCTAATCAGTGCCTTATAGTTTTCAGGGGTATGGCTAATACAAGGCCAAATGCTAGGAGGGATGAGGAAGGAAATGTGGATCAAGAGGTTCCTCTCCAAGTTCCACCCCGAGCCCCTCCTCAAGCCCCAACTGACCCTATAGGGGAGAATATGTCGAATGCGGAGATTAGGTCGGCTTTCGAAATGTTGGCCCAAGATTTGACTACTCAAGCTCAAGCTGTGATGGCTCAAGTCAATAGAGAGATTGTAGTTGTGGTGAACCCTAATGTGAATTCCACAGCTTTTAGAGTGAGGGAGTCTATGAGGATGAACCCTCCAAAGTTTTGTGGCTCTAAAGTGGAGGAAGATCCTCAAGGGTTTATAGATGAGGTGTATAAGGTGCTAGCTATCATGGGGGTGACTTCGATAGAGAAAGCGGAGTTAGCCGCTCACCAATTGAAGGATGTTGTCCAAACATGGTATGAGTAATGGAAAGATTCTAGGCAGATAAGAGCGGGCCTAATAGAGTGGGAAGTGTTCAAACAAGTGTTTCTTTATAGGTTCTTTCCCCGAGATTTGAGGGAAGCTAAGGTAGAAGAGTTTATTAACCTTAAGCAATGTAGCATGAATGATAAGGATTATTCCTTGAAATTCACCCAACTATCCAAGTATGCTCCATATATGGTGGCGAATTCGAGGGATATGATAAGTAGGTTCTTGACGAGAGTGCCCGACATGGTAGCAAAAGAATGTCGTACGGCAATGCTCCATGATGATATGGATATCTCACGTCTTATGGTTTATGCTGAACAAATGGAGGAGAAACTTAAAGATAAATCTAGGGAGAAAAAAAGGCCTAGAGTGGATGATTATAAGTCTTTTCATGATGAGTCTGATGGACATGATCGCTCTAAGAAACAACAAAGGTTTTCTGGACAAGGTTCTTTTAATACTCCTAAGAATAAAGAGGAGATGGTGTCAAAACCTAAGCCACAAGGAATTAATAATGATTCCCTATGGTATAATTGTTCTAGGTGTGGTAAGATACATGAGGGTAGGTGTTTGGCCGGTAGAGAGGGTTTCTTTAGTCGTGGTGAAAGTGGCAACAAGATAAAAAATTGTCCAAAGGCAAGGGCTACAAGAATAGAGGGTAAGCAAGTTGCCACTAGTGGTTCGGATGAGAATGCTCAAAAGAAGAATAGGTTCTACGTTCTTCAAGCTAAATATGAACAAGAGTGACCTCCTAATGTTGCTATCGGTATGTGTTTTATGCTCTATAAAATTCTGGACTTTCTTGTCTTTTGTGACTTAATATGCTAGACTTTTATGTTGTCTTTAGAATGAGTGATTTTTAGAAGACTTCATATAGGCTTTCTTCCAAGGGGGATATGGTGTGCTTAGATAAAAAGGTTATTGTGTGTTTATGTGTTGTCATGATTTACTTATATGATGCGTGTTCATGAAAGCCTGCGATTTAAAACAAAATGAGTTTGCATGAATATTTCCTCATGTTGTAGTGCATTGAGTATGAGTTACCTATTTTACTTCATGAGATTAACATATGAGCATGCCTTAGTTTGGAGTTGAAAGATTCCTCCTAGAATAAATGTTTTTTGAGAGTAAATAGCATATGAGCTCTATGAGTGTATGTTGAGCTTGTGTTAGCTAGGAGAGGGTAGTTCCTCCTTGAATATGACTATATAGAATTTCATGCATTTTGGGTTGTTAGATGTAGTTCCTACTTCCTCGTGTTGCATTGGGTATGTTTATCATGGAGTTGCATACATGATGGGCTGCTAGTCTAGAGTCGTTTACTTTAAGAAGTGATTGGAATCGTCATTCGAGGACGAATGTCCCCAGGGGGGAGATAATGTAACACCCCGTAGTTTAGTAGACCATCTAGGGTTAAGTATGAGGGCTACAATTCAAGACTATAGGGCATGAGCCAAGGAAAATGGGCAAGTAGTAAGACAAGAGCCAAGGTTGCCCCAAGCTTGCCATGACACTGCCTAGGACTACGAGAGCCTTCACGGCTCGTGGTGGTGAGGCAGTGAACCCCTCAAGGCTGCCCAGCAATGGAGCACCTTCATGAGCAACATCACAGCGAGTGGTGAAGACCATGACTCGTGGGAAGACTCGTGAAGAAGCCTTAGTGTTTTTGGATGCAAAGACCTCAAGCCTTAGCTACTACCCAAGGACCACGGGAAGGACCAAGGACCACGGCTCATGGAGCCTGCCGTGATGCCTGTGAGTAGGCTGCCTAGTGAGGGGCTTTTAAGAAAATTATTTCTTAGTTAATATTAAGTGGGGGTCGTTTTGTATAGATTTTATACACCTATATAAGCTATTTTAAGACTTTAACCACCCCATTGAAATCATTCATTCAAAAACCCCAAAAGATCCCAAAGTTCTTCATCTCAAGAAGAAGAAGAATAAGAAGAAGAAGAAGAAGAACAACAACAACAACAAGAACAAGAAGAAGCTTATTCCTCCAATCATTCAAGCATTGTGAGGGCTTTATAATGAAGGTATGATAGCTTATTCATCCATGGATTCTTCCATCAGTGGAGCCCCCTAGAATTCCCCAAATTGATGAAGAAAATCCCCAATTCAAGTTAGGGTATATTCAATGTTGTGGGTTATGTTGTATCTTAATCCAATTGAGTGGGTATTGATTTTTTATGATTGAATTAGTAGTGAATCATGATATTATGATGAAATTATAAGTTTTCCATGGCTAACTCTATGTTAATTGATGAAATTATAGTAATGTGGGTTTATGCTTTGTGAAGGGGGAAATTGAGGATTCATAGGTGATCTTTTAGAATTGATGATATGAGTAGTAATTAATCAAGAATAGAAACATATAGACATGAATTTAACTAGAATAATGTGAATATGATGGATCATGACTAGTAAAGTTTTAAGTTGAACCTTTATGATGATTTATGACTAGAAGCACCTAGAATGAATCAAAGCATGTTAGACTAAAATAGCTTGAAGTTGTGACATAAGATTCCTTCATGAATAGATTGACTTGGTAAAATACGATCATGCATGGTAGCTTGATTTATGAGTTTTCATGGTAGCCTTGGATTGAGAAACCATACTCTCATAAGGGTAGCTTGCATTAGCATCATAGAATGCTTGGATGGTAGAATGACTTGGTTAGGCCAAGACCATTTCATGGTACCTTAGGATTGAGGAACCATAATCTCCCAAGGGTAGCTTGAACTAAAATCATAGAATGCTTGCATGGTAGCATGATTTAGTTAGTCTAAGACCATTTCATGGTAGCTAGGATGGAACACTTGTACCCTTCCTAGAATAGCTTGGACTTGCATGTTAGTATGTCTTTCCTTGGTAGCTTAGTCTAGCCTAATAGGGTGCTATTCATTGGTAGTCTAGAATGATAAATAGTAATCATTGATGTATGATAGCCTAAAGTAGTACTTAGCATGGGTAGGATTATGGGGTCTTATTCATGCATTGCACAAGTATAACTTAAAGCTACTTATGAAGAATGTATGCTTATCTTCGATTGAGTAATATTCTTTTCTTCGGTATCCTTGAATAGGTGAATTGTGACCATCTATGAGTAATGAGTCGTCTTGGGCTAAGTAAAGAAGTCCTCTTCCATGACTATTATGAATATGAGGGACAAGTGCCTAATCTAAGTAGTATGTGTATGATGAAACTATATTACTTCAAGGAAGTATTGTAAGCATGTTCTAACATGAGATTTGTCTATATGATGTATGGTTAGATAGGATTGTGCTATAGCTGACTTCCTTGTTATGATTGACTAAATGTGAGAGATTCTCTTGTCTATGAAGAATTAAGCTAAGGATGAGACCATAAGATGGTAAGTATGATTATTATGACCAAAGGGAATACTTAGAATGAATGGGATTATGGGATCCTATAGATACATTGCACAAGAATTATTTGAGGTTACTTGAGAAGTAATTATCTTATGATATGAAGGACTAAGTGTTGACTAATGCTTATATGATGCCTATGTTGGAGACTTTGCTTATGATTATGATATTGTCTCTTATGCTTATAGTTTATGTTTCATGAAGCATCTCTTATGATTATGGCATATGGCTTATGTTGACTAACCCTTATGTTATGCTCTTATGATGTTATGCTAGCTATCATATTTAGTACTTTTGTACTGACACATACTCTTGCCTACATTCTCAAAAAATGTAGGGTTCGGCGATTTTGAGTTCCATTCTTGAGGATAGGTTGCCAGGAGAGCAAGGATTTGAAGATTGGTGAGTTCTCATAGCTTCAAGGATAAAGTCACCATTTCCTTTACGTCAATTTTTTTTATGTTTTGAGACTATTGTATGGGATGTGTCCCACGAGTTATTCAATGTTGTTAAAGATGGTTTGATACAAGTGTAGGTAGACTTTTTCTTTGCTTTTATAACAACTTTGATTGTATGGAAAATATTTTAAAATTTCCGCACTTTCCTATTATCTTATGTTATAATATGCTAAGGACTTGAATGAGACCCCTTCGGGGTCAAGTACGCCATGTTACATCTAGGGTGTACCCCTGGGTTGTGACACTCTCCTAGTTTACTTTCTTCCTTGATCTTTTCAACGGTTTCCTTCATATTTGACTATTTCACTGATAGTTCCTCACTTGGTTTCCAGAATTATACCCCTGGTTTCCCGAGTTATAATTTTGAAAACCCCCCTGGTTGTTCAAATACTCCACCTCTTCATCAAAGTCAACATCCTGCTCCTAATACATGTTTGTTGGACCCGCTTCATTTACCTTTTCTTGACATGTACTGAGATGTTTTATGATGAAATCCATTTGGGATTTCATATTGGCCATGTCTTGGTCCCTCTCTTCCTTTCTCTTTCTTTGTTTATCAGAGAGTTAGAAAGTGAGCGCATGGTATTCAACCTATGTGTATATTGTGTGCAAGACTCTATTGTTATTTTATACCTCATCCATGACAACCATGATCTGAGGAAATAGTTTCCTCATGAATGATCCACCACATACTACATCAAAAACTGGTTTAGTCACAAAGTTTAATGGCCTGTAGAATTCATGCTTCAAATTCCTGTCAGTGAGGCCATGGTTCAGGCATTTCTTTAGCTATGGCTAAACCTCCACCATTGATCATACATTGCTTCACCTGGTAGCTACTTGTGAGAACCTATCTCATCCTGTATTTGTAGTTCTTTTGCCTCGGGGAAAATCCTCTACATGAAAGCCTCCGTCAGCTCTGCTTTGTTTCAGATAGTTAATAAAACATACCAATTGGTAGCCTATTCTTTCATATTTGTCGATTTCGGTTGCTAGGACTACTTTAGCTTATAACATAGTATCATATATTTAGATTTTAAGTAACTTTTCTGCCCCTCCTTGACATAATATTGGCTAGATTTCTCTTTTACAACCTGCCACAACCAATGGGTATACCCTAGAAGTAACACGGCATACTTGACCCCGAAGGGGTCTCATACAAGCCCTTAGCATATCATGAACATAAGATAATAGAAAATATGGGAAAATTTAAAACTTTTTACAATCGAAGTCAGTTTCATAAAATCAAGCGAAAGCCTTTCTATACTTTGTTTCAACCCATCTAATATACTTTAGATTAAACTCTTGGGACACAGCCCATACAATAGTCTCAAAACATAAAGAAATGACATAAAGGAAATAATGGGTTTGTCCTCGAAGCTATGAGGACTCAACATATCTTCAAATCTTTTTGCTCCTTAGAAACCTAGCCTTCAAAGGAACACAATCTCCGAAACCCTACATTTGATTAGAATGTAGGCAAAGTATGCGTTAGTACAAAATGTACCAAGTATGATAGCTAGCACAACTTCATAAGAGCATCTCAAATTGTTAGTCAACATAAGACATAAGCATAAGAGATAATAACATAGTCATAGCATAATCTCTAACATAAGCATCATATAATCATAAGTCAACATAAGACATAGTTAATGATAAGAGATAAGTTATAATCATAATAAGCCAGGTCTTCAACATAAGCATCATATAAGTATAATTGACTCTTAGTCATCTCTACCGTAATGGAACCATTCTCAAGTAACCTCAAAACCATACAAGTGCAAAGCATGAATAGCATCCCATAATACCACCCAATCCAAATATCCCTTTTTGTTCATCTTAATCATAGCCTATATACATGGTCAAGTCTTTAAGCTTTTCTTACCATAAGTGCACCATACTTCTAAGTAACCTCAAAGCACACTTGTGCAATGCATGAAAGGCATCCTATACTACCATTCACACTAAGCATAACCTTGAAGTCATCTTAGTCATATTTACCCTCCTTTGGCCTCACTATTGGCTTACTTCATATAGACAAGGGAACTATATCCTTTAGTCAATCATATCTTGGAAGGCAACTATGAAAACAACCCAAGCTAGACTATACTACATAACAAAACCCTTCACAACTAGACTCAAGTCATACTTGTACCATATATGGATAGCATCCCATACTACTATCCACACTAAGTACTCCTTTAGAATATCATGAATGCTCACTACTTGGGGACTAGTCCCTCTTGACTATTTGCCACTATTCATTTAAGGTACTTCTCTATTAGTACTAGGCAAGTCACAACTCATGAATGAACTCTATTTCTCAATTCAAGGCAACCAAGGAATAACCCCCTAATAGGCTAGATCAAACCATTATCTTACTAACATAACTATATTAAGCTAAGCTAACTACCTTGGAAGACACACTAACATGCAAGTCCAAGCTACCCTTGCAAGTATACTATGATGCGAATGCAAGCTTTCCTTAGGAGAGTATGATTCGCAATCCTAAGCTATCCTTAGGAGAGTATGAGTCCTCAATCCCAAGCTACCATGACTAACTCTAACTCTAGATACCCTTTAAATGCATCTTACAATGCAAATTCAAGCTATCCTTAGAAGAATATGGATCCTCAATCCTAAGCTACCCTTAGGAGAGTATAAGTCTTCAATCCTAAGCTATCCTTGAAATGCATCTTACAATGCATAGTCAAGCTACCCTTATAAGCACACCAAGATGCTAATGTAAGCTATCCTTAGGAGAGTATGATTCTCAATCCTAAGCTATCCTTAGGAGAGTATGAATCCACAATCCTAATGCTACCATGAAATGGTCTTGGCCAAACCAACTTATGCTATCATGAAGGCATACTAACAATACTAGTTCAAGCTACCCATAGGAGAGTATAAATTCTCAATCATAGGCTACCATGACTACTCCTAACTTATTCTACCATGAAATGAATTTTTCAATGCCAAGTCAAGCTATCCTTAGAAGAGTATAGATCCTCCATCCTAAGCTATCAATTTTGGTCTTATCCTACTAAGCCAAGCTATACATGAAGGAACATGTGTCACAACTTCATGCTATTCTTGTCTAACATGCTTTGATTCATTTTAGGTTATTAAGCCAACCTAGAATCATTCTATGTGAGAGAACCTTGGATCTCCTAACAACTTTATGCCTAAGTGGGTAAAATATAAGCAATACACAACAAAATCACATAATGTTGGCTTTACCCCCAAAGCCCTAACATTGATGACTACAAGCCGTACTTCAAGCTTTCTTTCTTAATCTCATCATCATACCTTGATTTCAAGGTAATTCAATCACATTAATCATTAGTAAGTGATTCTAGTCATAATTGATTCATAAAGGTTCAATTCTAACTTTTCAAGTCAAGATCAACCATATTAAATAAGGTCTAGTTCAATTCATGATTATATGCTCCTAACTTTGAATAATTACTACACATGACATTGATTTAGGAAGATCACCTATGAATCTTCAATTGCATCTCTAATGGTATAAATCCACAAATATCACATTCATCAACTTGGACTAGGGTTTACCATATAAATCACATAAATTCATCATAATATCATAATTCAAAGCCAATATAATCATAATTAGGTATTTTCTAGTAGATTGGAATCATACCTAAACCCTACCCAAAATGTAGAAGGAAACCCTAGCTGATTGGGTTTTTGACTTCACAATTGGGGGAAAACCTAGGGGGCTCTATGGGTGGAAGAACCCATAGATGATTAAGCTAACATAACTCTTTTCAAAGCCCAAATCAATTTTGAATCAATGGGGCGAAATCTGCCCTCTTCTCTTCTCTTCTCTTCTCTTCTTCTTCTTCTTCACTTCTAGAGAGAGGATTTTTGGAGAGAATTTGGGGTCTTAGATGAATGAGTTAAATGATTTAGTTTAGGGGTCTATTAGATATTTATAGGTGGTTAAATAACTAACTAACCAACCTATCTTAACCCCCAAACCCCTAACTAAAAACTAAAACTAAAAATATACTCCCCCTCACGGACCACCCACCCACGGACCATGGGTGGGTCCACGCTCCATACTGCACCTCTATATGTGCTGGTTCTGTGGCAAAACTTTCAGGCCATGAAAGGCCTTGACCCACGACCCCAACCTACGGGGCATGGGTCCACCTACGGCAAGTAGGTGGCCAAGCGTAAGATGTTTTTTTTTTTATAGCTTTTTGGGCTATTTTGAGGTCCTCCTCAAGAACCCCTTTGGTGGTCCTTGGGGGGGTCGTACCTTGATGCCCAAACCCTTAAACCTTCATTCTAAAAACGGAAGTCATTTCTATGACTTTTAATCCTCATACCACACTCCAAAACTCTTACGAAAAGCTCTAGAACTCACTAGTTCAACTTACTAGTTTCCGGGGTGTTACACAACCAATCCGAGTAGCACAATTATCTTTCTTTTCTCCTCACTATTTATTGAAGATCGATTTTTTATTTTCATCATATTTCTTTTGTCGTTTCAACCTTTTGTTCATCTTTTTCTCTCTTTTATTTTCTATATGCTGCCACACCATCTTAATCTTTTATTTTCTCTTTTCTCACTACATAACTCTTTTCATACCCCTTTCCTTTTCTTGTTTTCCTCTCTAGTGGAAACCCTCCACATAAGCTTTAATCCTAAGTTAAGGTATAGCATGCCCAAGAATGGACTAGGGCCAAAACAAAGGGAGACAACTTTCCTCTATAGTAGACATCCTAAAATTAGGGTTTTCACCTAGTTTGAGGTGCACGATGTCCAAGGAGGGACTAGGGCCAAAATAAAGGTTAATAATTTCCACACGGAAGGTGAATTGGGAGAATTTAAAGAATGGTCTAATTGAGGCTCAAAAATTTTGGTCGAAAGGAGCATTTTTTCATTTGGTTGGTTGTTTTTATTATTAAGTGTATTCAACAATGACCTATGATCCTTTCCTAATTAGCAATTAAATCATCTTAACAAGACTAACGGGGAAAGTTCTAGATTGTCATATGTAGTACAAATGAAAATCTATTCTGTCACACAAATGACACATTGTTTCACTTATCAAATTATCAATATATCTAGTACATGGTTCAGCTTAAGTCAAGTTATCCAATTGTTTCCTATCATTTCATACAATTAATCTACACAGTTTACATATCAATCACACAAATATAGCACAATTTTCAATGTTTTTGAAGGGTATCAACTTCATACTTTATTGCCAACATGCTTCTATTTCTAGTCTACTTGTAAATTTTACATCCTAAACATGTCGGTTCAATAGAAATTAAATAATCGTTGGGGAAAAACACACTGGCAAGAAAACCCTAATGTATAAATATGGTGTTTCGGTTATTTAGACTGCACCCTTACACTCATTACAGATTCACCCTACCCCACATGAAATATGGTGCAATTTCCTCAATGCACAAAAAAATTATGAATGAAGGGTGAAGACAAACATGTGGTGCATAAGCACCAATGAACTAAATAGAGGCATAGAGGTCCAACGATGTTGACCCCGGTGCATCAACAAGCATCTCTACACTAACATGTGTGGCATAATTAGTAACGCCCTAAAAATTAAGATGAGGAACAACGTTAGTAGTGCCCCACAAAACTTTAGTGTAGCTTTCATTATAAGAAGTGTCAAGTCCCAAACTCACTCGGCTTCGACTCCATTTTCTGTGATATATCCGACTCTGTTATGTGTCTCTCATATCTACATTGTTCCAGACTAGTTGCATCTGGTAATCAAACTCAAATGTATTAATCGGTTGTGCATGAGATGGGTTGTAATAAATTATGGATTGTGGTCTTCGATAAATCCACGGGAATATCCCGCACTAATATGGTCAAGAGCGGAGGTAGATCTAACTCCTTGGCCTTCGCAGGAAGGGCATTCTTCACTATAGATGTGTAAGAAGCATAGAACTCATGTACCATGATAGGACTATATATTCTTGAGGCTTCTGCCATCCACTCACACATATGCCTCCTAAATAGCTCATGAATAGTTGGTACATTGTGAAGGTTTTATGTAATATCAAGCAGGCATGCTTTTGTTGGGAACTTTAATGGATAACATTTAGGAAAAACTAAAACATTCCATGAACACACCACATATTTGGTTTTCGAGCAATCCATATTGACTCATTAGATCGAGTAGGAAGTGGATCATGTGCCTCTTCAGAATCGGTAGAATGAGAAGCAGATGCATAACTTAATCTGAGCTAGAGCATGACTCGGACTGTGCGTCATGATATTAACCAGAGGCTGCCCTAGTCTATGAATCTTTACTTCCTTCGCCCGAACTATGTGCTCCCTCCACAAATTGGGAAGCATTAGCTTGACTTTGTGATTCTGATGCATCCGGCATTAGAACTATGTCAATTAGTCTTGCTTGTTGGGGTGCCTTAGGGGAGTCATTATTTTTGCTTGGGTTAAATTCACACATGCTCAACTCATCATTGGTAGGCTCATTAACCTGTTACAATCAGGATGAAGGTGTTATGGGCTTGGACCTCTCCTTTCGTTTATAATTAGTTATACCCTTTTGAGACATAGTACCTGTGGGAGACTAGTTATTACTAAAAACATGCAAAAATAAAGCAAGATTATTGGAAATAAAACTCTGAAACCAACAAGAATTTTTTAAGAAGGAATTCAAAGACTGCACTATTTTGGCCCTACGATTGGGCTTCTACGAACCGTAGGTCCTAATCGTAGGAAAGGAAATCAAATTTTATTTTTTGAAGTTTGAATGACGCTCACCAATACGGTGCATCAATGTTTCTATTGATTGTAAGCCAAACATTCGTTACTAACTTAGGCTACTGTTTTATGCAATCACATTGATGTGACTGACCTACCAGCCGTAGAAAGTTCTACGATCCATAGATGAAAGTCATCAACTTCAAATACTAGTAGTTCATGCCAAAACTTAAATGTATTGACACAATTTCACTATATCTTCCCAAACTATCCTAGATCATGCATTTCAACATATTATTTTTCATGTCATTCGGTCATCCTTATGATTTGCGAAGGCAATTTGAATCAAGTTAATCAATTTAGCACCCTAATTACACCCTAAGTTAATAACACAATTTCGAGTGAATTATTCAAATAAGACTATGATACATATGCAAAAAATTGACAACACTCACAATAATGTCATCACAATGATTATTTTTAAACAATCAAGCAAATCACTAACACGCATCATAACACCCTAGGTCAAGTGTCACCTTAAAATTTCAACCACATTCATAATTGAATCAATTCGAGGGTCAAATATCATACCTTGAAAAGTGATTTGAAGTTGTGTGAGTGCATTTTCAACATAGACACTTAGTCTTTGAAGCCCACACTTAATATTTAACTGACCAGTGAATTTCCTTGAATATGGTGAATTAAAATTTGAGAAAATGTAAGAAAGATAGAAGGAAAAAGGAAGGAAAAGGGAAGAAGGGTTTAAATGGTGAGAAGTTGAATTTGAGGGATTGGAAGTTATGGTAGAATGGTAGGAGAAAGAAAAGGTTATGACAGTTGAAGATATTGGGAAAGATGAGATGAGAAAGAAAAGGTTGTGATGGTTGAAGATGGTGGGAAAAGTTGGATGAATTTGAAAGTGAGGGGTTTTAATTGTGTAACACCTCGGAAATTTGTAGGTTGAACTAGAGCCTAAAACATGAGGGTTTACGTAAAGGGTTAAGGGCAAGGGCCAAGGGTTTTGGGTGAAGTCCATGGCTAGGGGGCCAAGGATGCCTAGTACTCACCTAGCCACTTCCTACCATGACCACGTGAGTCTTCATGACCTGTGGTGCCACCCGTGGTTGGTGAGGCAGTGTACCCCAAAAGTGCACAAGCAAATCTCCCCTTCACAGGCAACTTCACGGTTCGTTGTCATGACCATGGACCGTGGGAAGTCTCGTGGGATTGCCTTAGCCTCATGGGAGGCATGACAAGTTGGAAGAGCTACTGGTCAAGGGACCACAGGCACCACCACGGGTTGTGGTGCCCTTGACGGATTTTGAAGGGGCTCGTGAAGGCCCCTTAGGCTTCTGGAGGCCAAGACCCCAAGCCTTAGCCACTGATCAAGGACCACGGGAAAGACCACGACTCGTGGTCTTGACCACGGCTTATGAGGTCCTCTCGTGATGCCTTCGAGTGGGCTGCCTAAGTAGGGTCATTTTTGTAAATTCTTTTTTAATAAGTTATTTTATGGGGTCGATTTTAATTGTTTTATTTCACATATATAAATGATTTTAAGTCATTAAACACCCCATTTAATTCATTGTTCCCAAAAAACCCAAATCAAACCAAAAGAGTTCATCTTCTCCAAAATTTCTCTCTCTAGAAATTACCAAAGAAGAAGAAGAAGAAGAAGAAGAATTGGGGGCTAGGTCTTGAAGAACCAAGGTCTTTCTTCTCAAACTTAGGGGAAAACTCCATTAAGTTATGGTAGCTTTTGATTAGTTTCCTCCGATAGAGTCCCTTCAAAAGTAGATTTCAATGCTTTCAAGTTTCTCAAAAACATAGGGTTTCACTATAATTCATGGGTTCTTTTCTAAAAAGATTTCACATGTTGATTTATGATGGATTATTATTAAATTAATGTTTAATTATTGATTTATGATTAAATACCCCAAGAACCCATGAATTTCCTAAAGTACTAAATTGTTACTTCATGAAGTGTGTTGATTCATTATGGAAACATGTGAATATATTATATCTCTATTGATTGAGTTTATTGAATTATGTTATTACTCGTGACTAAATTGTATTAGTTCTAGGTGTGTTGGTGAATTATGACTCATGACCTTAGAAGGAAAAGTATGGAGAATTTTGTATAATCATGATGCTATGTATAGCTTTGTGATTTCAATGAAAGTAATGTGATCATATATACAATGCAATTTTGTTATTATTGAAAGGTTATTCTCAATTATAAACTTATGAATGATGATGATATATGTGAAAGGTTCTTCAATGTAATGTTGCATCTTGAATTGGCAGTCTTAGGGCATCCTCTTCTTGTCTAACTATTGTATCTTGACTTAATGAACATTGAATCAGTATTCTAGGCTTTGACTTGAATTCTAGGCCTTTCATCAATGATTAATGAACTATTCTAGGCTTTGTCTTGAATTCGTATACCTAATGTTGGTAGCCCTTGCATGATGAGTCTATGAACTACTCTAATGATGTGTCTTGGATCGGTAAGCTAATGGCACCCTTCCATGCATGATGATAATGACCCTTGGATCAGTAAGTTTATGGAACCCTTACATAAATGACTATGAAAATGATGAACTTTGAATCGGTAGGCTTATGGCACCCATTCATGAGGATTTAATGAGATGTCCTAATAATGTACCTTGAATCGTTAGGCTTATAGCACCCTTTCATGTGTGAATCAATGTACCTTGGGTCGGTAGGCCAATGGCACCCTCTCATGTGTAATAATGTAAATATGAATGAACTACTCTATGGAAATGTAAGCTTAACACCAAGTTGGTATCGTAATATGGAAGCTCTCCCCATGTTTATTAGCTAGTGGATCCACCCAAGTTAAAATGTTACCGGTCCTACCTTAGGCAAGTAGACCAACCCTTTACGGTGTGGGATAGACACCGAATTCCATGTTAAGCTCACACGGTCTATGTCGGTTAATGCTTGTTCCCATCATGAGAGATATGTGCTATGGTCCCTCAAGAGGTTCTATAAAGTGTGTGTGGTAGTATGGGATGGCATTCATGCATTGCACGAGTAGGTTTTGAGTGGGCTATGGTGTGATTCTCCAACGTCTTAATTTCTAATGAAATGAATGTACTCTGAATGGAGCTAATGGGAATGTTGACTTCAAGACTTATTGTAATGATGAATGCTTAACTTGGAAATGTTATTATGAGTGACTTTCTTTTTCATGACTTATTGAATATAAATGTTCCTTGTCTATGATGGCCTCAAAGGGGTACTTAGTGTGGGTGGTATTATGGGATGACATTCATACTTTGCACAAGTATAACTAAGGGTTGCCTAAGATGATGGTTCTAATATGTTGAATGATATGCCTATTGAATATGTTTGTATCTTATACCTCTTATACTAAAGTTCATGATGTTTCTCAAAATTAGCATAAAGCATGGGTTTCAACCAAAATGTTCTTTTAAAGCATGATTTTTGCATGGTCATCATACTTGGTACATTTTTGTGTGCTACCCCATATTTTTTCCATTTTTACTACAAAGTGTAGATTTCGGATCTTAAGTTGATTTCTAAGGTTCAGGGCTTTGATAGACTATTCTCCAAGGCTGGTTGGTGAGTCCTCAAGATTCGAGGACATATGAATGTCTTTAGTAGTTTCCTTTATGTCATTTTACATTTCGTACTTTGTTAAAGGACTGTGACCCTATTTTTTTTCTAAAGATGTATTAGATGGCCATGTGATAGAAAAGTTAGACTTCCGTTGTTCTAAATAAAGTTTTTGATTGTATGGATTAATAGTTTAAATTCCGTACCATTTTTCTTATGTCTTATGTTATGAATGCTATGGCTCTTGTATGAGGCTTTTCGGAATCTTGTATGCCATGTCACGTCCAGGGTGTAGGTTGGGTCGTGGAAAACATGGTATGAGAGCACAAGATGTTGGGATGGTCTTTAGGATTGATGTCTTACAAGCCACCTCTAGAAGAGTCTTGTTCATACACTACTAGAATTTCGTTTTTTTCCAAATGCAAAATTGGTTGGAATGTAGTCGGAAATTGGAGTTTTCCAATGACTTTTCGACTACTTTTGTGTAGTCGGCAAATCGAGCGTCGGAAGATACTTGCTGACTACAGCAGTTGGTATTTTCCGACTCCCGTAGTCGCAACATATTAATTAAGACCCGACCATAAAGTACCTTAACTGCCGACCACTGTAGTCGGAACACTACTAAAATAATACTTTATTAACTTAAATACTTCCGACTACTGTAGTCGGAAACTTTAATAATTTATTAATCTAATAATGCTGATTACCGTTGTCGTAATAGTTACATAACTAAATAATTAATTATATATATTCCGATCACTGTGGTCGGCATCTATTAGTAATTCAATTACTTTTCCGACTACAATAGTCGGTATAAATATTAATATATTAACTATTATGTGATCTTCCGACTACTCGAGTAAGAATTTTTAGTTTTTTTAAAAAAAATCTATATCCTTAATACATAAAATTGTTGTTTATTTTGGTACAACATCTGCTAATTTATACTACCATCCATATATAATAATTCAACATAAAAATAAAACCAAACATCAAATACATTCCTAACCATTAGTTCCACTTCATTCACATTGGAGTCTCAAAGTCCAAGCATCATCAAAATTAAGTCTAATTAGTATTCAGTTGATATTCAAAACAAAAGGAAATAGTTAAAACAAGTCTAAATCTCATAGAAACTGTCTAAACAATTGGAACATAATCTACTATTCATCAGAGTCAGTCTCTTCTTCGCTATCATCAGATTCAACCATATGTTTCTCCATGAACTTTTGCACTTTAGCATAGTTAGCTTCAGATGATTTAAGTCATTATGTCAGCTTTGAAATCTCTCTACGCATTGCTTCCATTTCTTCCAAAGTATCAGAAGAAGAAGCACCAGACAATAATGGTGATGGATGAGATGAGGAAGGTTGTGCTCCAAGACCGTAAACTCTACCTTTCTTCACACCTCCTGCCACATTTTTCCACATTGAAGTAATATCATTAGATGTTAGTTGGGTTGTGGAACCAGCCTCAGAAGTAGGTTTTGTTTGACACCATCCATCCATGCCTCTTTGAAATCCAACCTGAAATAAATGTTAAATAACCAATAACTCCATTTCTTTAAGATATAATGCATAGTTAAGTAAGACAAGAAGACAATTACAAATGAGTAAAAGAATAAAGAAATCCATGTTTCCTTGCAATGAAGAAAAATATACAATCAATTTCGAAGTTGAGGTGTCTCTCCTCCAGAAGCTGGAGGAAATGGTTTTCAAGCAGGTAGATCTGAACAAAGATATCTTGAGGAAGAATGAGTATGATTTGGAGCAGTCAGTTGATGATCTATGTGGTGTTGCTGAGTGGGAACCTATCCTTGAAGAGCTGATGAAGATGGTAAGTTAATTCAGACGTCAAAGATAATTTCCCTCCTATTTCTTGTGCAAGAAATAACTACCCTAGTCAACTATATTCAATTTTGTGAATGCTTGGTTTTTGTGACAAGGAAATGAACAGGAGGCTGCTTAAGAAGAACAACGGAAACATCAAGCGTATTGTCATGGATCTTATTGTTGGAGAGCAGTAGGAGATATATATACTTGTTCTATCGTGTGATGGATAGTTTGGTATGAATAAATGGTAGGATGTTATTGTGTCTACTATGTTTTGGCTACTGTTCATCAATTATGATTCGATAAAGTCCTTTAAGTTATGTCATTACTTGAACTAGCTATATAATATAATACTATGGTAGTAGTCGTATCTGGAAACATGTGGTATGTAGTATTTAATGAATATGAATGTTTTTCTTCCTAATAGCCACCAAGAGAATTTTACCTTCATGTTAAAAAGAGCTAGGCATATATCCAACACTATGTATTCGTATTGCGTGGTCTTTGCTACTTCTGCCCTAGTCCCTTGCCTACAGGGCATTCTCAAATCAAGGTAGAAAGAAAGAAATTAATCACACAACTCTTCTACTATCTTAAAATAATTATACCACACATGCTTGAAATAAAAGAGACTAATTTTACCTTTGTTTGAAAAGATGGGCAACATTAGGGTGAGAGTTTACTGAGTTAATATCTCCCATGAACACTCGACTAAGGAATTCTATCATAGAAAATTACTCAATTTTCATTTTTACTTCAAAAGTCATTCAACTATAAATGTTTGACTCACGAAACATGTTCATCCCAAATAATATGTATTGTGGTCATATCTTACATCCATCAAATACTGCACAATCTATAGATGTAGAAGGAATAATTTTTCCCTCATATCTACATTGTTATCTATTCTATTCACTACACTTGTCCAATTTGATTGACCTTGATCTCTTTTATCTCTATGTCTAGTTGAGTCAAGAAGGATTCATAATGCTCTTTCAAACCTTAACTAAATTAGACATACTTTTTCTTTTTAAAGTAAACATCTTATCCAACATACAATGAATGTATCATTCTCTTTTTATTTGAGATATTTTGATCTTGTAGAAACTAACTTGCAAGGAGACTTGCCAAAAGCATTTTCCTCCTACCCAAATTGAAAACTCTCAAACTGTCAAGGGAAAGTTTCATAAAACCACGCCAACTCCAAAACACTGAAAGGAAGGAGAGAAGGTAAGCAAAATTGAGGAAAGACAGACAAGTTAGGACCAGCAAAGAGAATATATCTGCTTTCTCCCCTGTTCATACTAAAATTCATTCAAAGTAATGCATTATAAACAAGATGTACTTTCTTTCACTCATGTCAAAACAAAAGCAACCAAATGGACACCACCCAACAATAGTACATGACAGAGATGTACTTCTTTCACAGATGTATTATATTCAAGAAAGATCATACATAACAAGAATTTACTCCATAACATGATCCTATGAGATGTAAACTTTGATTATTCAAAGTCATTTCCTCCCCACCACTCCAATCTTTCTTGAATCTCACTGAGAAACTTGCTTAGTTTCCTACGCTCAAAATATAATAATCACTAAAACTAAAAACCACAAAAAGAACTCATTTCCACCCCTATCCCATGGAATGTACAGAATACTTGCACTCAACCAATGGCTGATCCATATAATTCAGCCACTAACAAACCTCAACCAAGCAAAAAATTCGTGTGGAAGGAAGCTATCGAAAAGTTAAGATTATCGCCATTGTTCCAATATTGTCATAAAGATCTAAGATTCTAAGCTTATGTTAAATGAAATGATATTGAAGTGTTGTGACTTACAAATGTATCCTCAGCACATGGCTCTACCTATTCGCCCCTTGTACCATCCTTATTTCTTTTCTTATGAGTCTCCTCAAACACCTCAACATTAAACACCTCTTCACCTTTTAACTTTGTCTGCAATAAAAGGTATATGAAGTTCAATCGCATTTTTTTAGAAGTAAGGAAATTCAATTTAAAAATTTACCATTTTTCGTTTGTGGCCTGGGAAACTCATGGAACCTCCGGTGTGTAAAGAGCCACCTTTTATGGAGGCCCGAGCTGCCTTTCCTCGCTCACACTTCTTCTTAAATTCAGGAGTGTTCCATTTCTCCAAAGATTTAACCCATATGTCTTCTCGTAGCCAACAAGGCTTCTTATTACTTTTTCGAGCTTCAAACAACATTTTAGTAACTCGAATACGAGCATTCCTCTCAAAAATAGAATTTATTTTGTTCTCATAACATGGCTGCCATACACACTTCATCGGCATATTAAAAATACCATTACATTAAAAATTCAATATTTGATAACTGATATAAGAAAAAATTGATTTGTACCTTAAATTGATTCCATATTTTCTCCCTGATATTGTACATAAATTCTTTCCATCTACCCCAAGAATCATTGAAGAATGGTGTAATAGATTCTGCAACCATATGCGAGCCAAGATATGATGGCACAAACCTGCATTATACTTCATTCATGTAAGAAGTAAATTCACCAAATTAAAAATAACAAAAATATAACTTACCCATCCTCATCAGGGGTGATAATCAACCTATGAAAAGCATCATATTCTCTAATTTCTCTAGCATTTTTAGTCTTTGAATAGGCAGGTGCAGTAATACTACTAATCATAAATGGTGATTCTAGTATAGGG
The DNA here is from genome assembly GCF_900185275.1 of Solanum verrucosum. Taxonomy (NCBI): domain Eukaryota; kingdom Viridiplantae; phylum Streptophyta; class Magnoliopsida; order Solanales; family Solanaceae; genus Solanum; species Solanum verrucosum. The sequence goes on from NW_026020785.1 coordinate 29,343, forward strand.
ACTCCAATATTTGACCTCGACATGCTAGGTGTCGATGATGCTGGAGATACAACTTGAGTTGATGATTGAAGCAGAGAAGAGGAGCTACCATTTTGACTTATATGACCACTCAAAGAAGAATTTATACAAGGTGCGGGAACAATATTATTAGGAAGGCTTGTATTCTTTCCATGAGAAGCTGTAGAGTTATTTTGGATAGTCCCGCATAGTGGTATACTAAAAAAATAAGGTGGTAATGAAGTGGACAGGGGAGGAAATCCAGCGGATAATGAAGTCGACAGAGAACACTTAGTTGGTGGCAGTCAAGTCTGTTGAGTAGGAGCGACAGATGGCAGTGAAGTTGGTTGAGGAGGAAAGGTGGTGGGCAATGAAGCTAGTTGAGAATCATGTTGTTTTATCTTATTTGTATGCTTCGACGCTTTCCAGATGTCTTCTTCATCCCCTAAAAAGATACTCAATACATGCACAAGGATAACTTATAAGATAAATATGCACAATGATACATTATAAATAGTTATATCTGTATGTTGTCCTAATGTACAGGGCCTATTAAGAATATTAAAAATGGACTGAGTAATCAGATTTCCTGCAAAGTAATTGTTGGAAGATTATTGAAACACCAGCTTGCTTAGTTTAGTAGTACTATCAGTTATTTGTTTAGTCTAGTACAGATAGTTATTTTAGTGTCTAAGGCAACCAGGCAACTACAATGTTCTGCAGCATTTTTCCCTGACTTTTGTGTTTCAGAATCTATACAATGGGATGGTGAAAGATGTTGATAAAAAAGAAGGTTTATATTAAGATAAAGACTAGCTGGGAAACACATGATTAGCAGGCTCAATGATCCTGCTAATCATGCGTTTTTTGTGATTAGGTATGTTACTTTGAGCGGAGGTGTTTTTCCCTTTAGGCATTATAGGAGGGTCCTCTGTTACACTACAACTCACATATGAAGAAGAAAATGTGTCAGCTTAGACAACAACAGATTCACATATGAAGAAGGAAATGTGTCAAATCTCTAATATCCTCGAATTCAAAGAAACAACCTACAGTCTCAAGAAGCCTTGCATCCACAAGAGTTGAGTTAATTGGACTAATCAAAGATTTAGATGATCAATTACAACTTGTATATCATGAGAGGACTCGAAATATTGTTATAGACTATCACTTTGTCAAGGAAAATATTCATTCCAAATAGTGATAAACCAGTAGATGCATTCACTTAGAGCCTAAGTAAAGTGCATCATGAGTATCTTACATCCATACTTGGTGTTCTAAACATATTTATATCACCAAGCTTAAGGGGGGGTTAGTCACCGTACAATAATTTAAATTAGTTACCATGCAGTTAATTAAATTAGTGACTATGTAGTTATTTAAGTTAGTTATTGTAATGAATTAGTTAGTTGGGATATGGAAGTGTAGTTCATCAAAACTCTCAATTTGGGGCAAAACTGGTTCAAAAATATATGGCCCCAAAGCTGAACTAGATTATCTGGACAATGAACTTAGGTTCAGCTTGTTGTGTCAAGTAAGTTACTTGTTATACTGTTGTCTTGATTTTTATGTGGCATTTTACTTTTGTCTTTAATCGTTTTTTTAACCTTGTTTTCTTTGTCACTCTCAGGCAGCCCTAGAGGCACCTAGAATTTTGAATTTGAACAATAGAAACTACTCATAAGAAATCACCATATGCTAGAATAATTTACAGCTTACAACCAATAAAATCAACAATAAACTACCTATAATAAATCATGATAAAATAGAAGCACTTTCAATATAGGAATACTCAATCAGAAAAAATTAAAATCCCTTTGTTATAAAATACAAAATTACTCAAACAGAAACTTATCTTAGACAATCTAGACTATGAGATAATGAATTTTCGGTAGCCCATATTAATGTCAAGTCAAACATTATCAAATCCGACATATTTCAACATACCAACTATACTCAAGAGAAAAACATTGGATAAGATAATGATCTAAATTTGTCAACAAAACGATCCAAACAAGTCAATCTTCTTCATTTGATTCATAATCACTATCAAATTCTTCCTCATCACTTATTTCATTTTCTTCAAGGAATTCCTCATCACTTCATTAGTTTGGGATTCCTCCTTGTTAGCTCTGGATGTTCCTTCCCGATAGTTATTTGGATTTGATTGAAGGATAGTAGCATCAAATTCTTGATAGATGCCTTCACTATGCTGCAATTCACCTTCTTATTGATTATCCACCATTGCTTCAACACTTGAAATATAATTTTGATACGCTACATTCAATGCATCGTCAACCTCCACTCTCCCCATGGGCTTTGTTTTTATAACTACATGCCACGAAGATTTATTCTTGCACAAAGGATAAGGAATGTAATACACTTGTTTCACATTCTGTGCAATGATAAATGGATCATAGAAACGATACTGCCTCGTGTGATTAATTTCAACTATTTGGTATTGAGGATGCACCTTTGTACCACTAGAATTAGGATCATACCACTTGCACCGAAAGATTACTATCTTTTTCTTTGGCCAACCAACAAGATACTCGAGTTCTATAATATATTGAAGCACACCAGAATAATCAATATCCCCCTCACCTTTCACCCACACCCCACAATTATTGGTTTTCTTGCCTTTGGACCATTTTTCTGTATGAAATTTGTATCCATTGATGAAGTACTTAGACATTATTCTAACTCTATGATCACCACCAAGAAATATCACGTAAAAATTGGACATTCACGACATCCACGACATTGACTGGATTATGAACCTATATTGAATTAAAGAAAATTTAGAATTCTAAAAATACATATAATTGATGGGAAAATGCTTAATAGTATTAGGTAACACTTACATATTCTCTAAACCACTTTGAAAACCTAGGATAAACATCATCATTCCCATATGTACCAACAAAATAACTGTCCACAAAATAACAACTTAATTAGTTAAAGGGATGATGAATCTTGTTTAGAAGTAGGTAATATATAGATACATATATATATGTACCTATGAAAATGTTAGACCTCAGGACAATTCAATAATACATGTGTTGTAGCTGACTTTAGCTCCATCTCAGTTAACTTTCACTTTCGAGCATGTTTTGGACCTCCTTTTCGTGGATGATTAAATATGGAAAAGGGTGGTGCCAAAGGATCAATAATTCCACCATCATCATGTCGATTGGGTTTATTTTTCAAACACGACACATAATTTTCAAAATAATATGAATCAAAATTAGAAATTTCTCTTGCCAGATATGCTTCACTCATCGCTCCCTCTATTCTCCATCTATTTTTTATGGTCCTTTTACTTTTGCCGATATTCCTGTAAAGTATGACCTTTAGATGATTTTAAATAAAATTCAAACACAAAAGGAAAATAATTAAAAGTACTCACCTCTCAAATGGATACATCCATCTACCTTGAACTCGACCTCCAAGTCGTGCCTCTTGCACAAGATGAATTGGGAGATGTTCCATTACATTGAAAAAACTAGGAGGAAATATTTTTGCCAATTTGTTTAAAGCTAGGCAAATGTTACTCTCCATGTAATTTAGGTTCTCCACCCTCAATGTGCTAGAAACACAACTCTTTGACAAAAAAGGCTTATTTCTGTGATGGGGTTCCATATTCTATCATGCAAGAACTTGAATGCAATAGGCATCAAAGATTCCATGAAAACGTGACAATCATGGATTTTCATAGACATCAACTTTCCTTCTTTCATATCGACACATCTAGATAAGTTTGAAGCATATCCATCAGGTATCTTCAAATTTTTTACCCAATCACAAATCTCTCTCTTCTCATTCAAAGTGAATGTGTAACTAGCCTTTGGCTTCTTAATCTTGTTGTTAAGGTATGTCAAGTACAACTCACTTCGCCTGCAATATTCTTTTAAGTCCATCCTAGCCTTCAAATTATCTTTTGTCTTGTTATTGATATCCATCACAATATTAAATATGTTGTCAAAAAAGTCTTTTCAAGATGCATGGCATCCAAATTATGGCAAGAAGGTTATGCTTCCGATAAGGTAACTCCCAAAATATGCTTTGTTTTGTCCAATTATGTGTAACACCATAACCAGGTATCTTATATGGTGGAGAATCTGTTACCTTAGGTATATCCCTAACCCTACGCCACATTTCTTCAGACGATAAAGTTGTAGGTGGCTCTTCAAAATCAATTTGGTTCTTCATACATGCACTAGTATTACTCCTAAATTCATGAACCATTGGCAAGAATCAACAGTGACAATCGAACCATGAGTTCCTACCTCCATGTTTTAATGTGAATGCTTTTGTGTCTTCCATGCAACATGGGCAAGTTAACTTACCAGCACTTGACCACCGAGACAACATTCAATATGCAGGAAAATCATTTATAGTCCACATCAATGCAGCACGCAATATGAAGTTTTGTTTATGGAATACATCATATGTTTCAAAACGTTGATTCCACAACAATTTTAATCATCGATCAAAGGCTGCAAGTATATGTCAATCAGTTTTTTTGGATTGTTTGGACCTGGAACAAAGCAAGTTAGGAACAAATATGGACTTGTCATACATAACTCGGGGGGGAGATTATATGGCGTAACAACTACTGGCCAACATGAATATTGTGCCGCAGAGACAATGAATGGAATGAATCCATCAGAACATAATCCTAACCTAATGGTTCTAGGTTCACTAGCAAATTCAGGAAAAACTCTATCAAAATGTTTCCATGCTTCTCCATCTGATGGATGACATAGAACACCAGGTGTCCTTTTATGTTCATAATGTCATCTCATATAAGGTGCAGACCTCATTGATGCATAAACATCTTTAACCTACGTAGAAGGGGTAAGTAATGCATTGCCTTCACTGGAACCTTCTTCTTTTTGACATTTGTGGCTTCCTTATAACGAGCTTGATTACAAAATTTGCCATTCTCTAAAGATGCATCATCTTTATAAAATAACATGCAACCTTTTTCACAACTGTCAATCCTTTCTGATGAAAGTCGTAACTTAGAAACCATCTTCTTTGTCATGTAGAAATCTTTAGGTAAGTCAATTTTATTCAGATTAAGTTCATTCATGAGCCCAATGATAGAATCCATCCCCGCTTGAGAAATTGAATATTCCGACTTTATACTTAGCAATCTGGCAACAACAAACAACTTAGATTGCATTAAACCTTCATATAATGGTCGATTAGCTTTAGTTAATTGTTCATATAAGCGCTTGGCCTCATCATTTGGTTCAGATTGAGCCCCTGGGAACATCCCAAAAGCATCCCTCAACATTTCATTGAATCGAGAACTTTCAACATTATTATTATCTACAGGATTATCCACACCATTAAACGCATTCTGAAAATCAACATTAGCTACAGTGCCATCATTCTCTCCATGAACTGTCCAGACATAATAATTATCCATAAATCCCTTCTTCAGAATATGAAATTCAACTATATCTAGTTTCAATAACTTGATACACTAGCATTTGGCATAAGGACACCTAATTGTGCCTTCTATAAAAAAATCATTTCTAGTTTTCACCTTTGCAATAAATTCTTTAACCCCATTAATAAATTCCACCCTCAATCCCGCACGATTAGGATGAGTTCTATCACACATCCATTTATGATGTGCGAATTCCATCGACACGAATACAAAATGTTCGGAATTTAACTAAACAAACTAGCAACAATTCGATCAAGAACACTTCTGTAAATGAAATGATATAAATGGAGAATTTTCAGCTATATATTATAACAAATATGTTCATATTTGACATAAACTTGTTTAAGAAAGTAAGAGAACACCACATATTATAGCACTTTTCAACACATAACCTAGATAGCTAAGTACAGAGAGGCACCAAGACGACAAAATATAGACTCTCGATAAGCATAATCAGTACTTCATAAATGGAAAATAGAAAATCTTAAAGTTTGAACTAACCGGTTGTGAAAAGACAGATACAATCGAGAGTATAGATGAGACGCCTGCAGAGTGGTCGAGAAAATTAAATAGCAATCCGGTTCTGTAGAGAAAATTAAGCATATATTAACTCAAATTTGTTGATTGAAGAAAAATTAAATAGGAGAAAAAGGAAATGGAACTTGCTAAAGTTCAATCTAGTTTTTTATTGGTTTGATTGGGCAAGGCCTGATTTAGCAATTTACGGTACAATCAACATCTATCCCATTACAAACTAAGGCATGTAATCAAATAACAAATAAAGATTCAGTTCCTATTGCATCATATAATCTCATAACAGACCAAGGCATGTAATCAAAATCTATCATTTATTAGTTCCCCTGAAGCTGCTTCCTAACTGCCAATTCTAAAATTTATTTTATTTATACAAAATTCTCACAAATTCCCATTTTAGAAAAGAAGCTGCTTCCTGACTGCCAATTCTATATTGATTGCAGTTTTCTTTTAAGATGCTTAAATATAATTTGACAAGTATCTCTCCAAATCTTCTGTAAATTGCATAATTACTCTATCCTTTAATAAGTAGTTGACACTCTTCATATTCTTGAAAGACCAAATAAAATTATAGGTTCGGAAAAGCTTTATCTCTCATACTCATGAATAGGGCAGATGTTACACCAACAAGCTAATAAGGATGTGCACTATTTGTACATTCTTGCAGTGCCCCCCCCCCCCCCTCCGTAACATCACTAATAAAACGTAATCATAACGTATACCCAAAATAGTAATAGAATAAAAAGCACCCTCCTAAAAATGCATGGTTCATCTCACATTGAAATTGGAAAAAAGTACTCATTCTAACAATTTCCTTCATTACCATAAACATTGTTTTTGATATCCTAAATATTATTTTGAAGAACAAAATAAAAAACAAATCATAACAAAACTACAACTTATGACATATGTGTAGCATATTTTTTCCCTTTTACAAGAACTTCAAGAAAACTATCTGAATGGGTCGAAGAAAAAAAATTACCAAGTTTTTAACAAGACGTTCAACAAGACCTTGCATATGCTCGATTACTCTAGAGAACGGATAAAATATCACAGGCTTCACAACAAATTTACTGGTTAAGTATACCTTTAGGATCTTCTTTTACTTTAATGAAGATCATTTTCTTGCTATCACAAGAAATAGTATTATTAGATAACCTCTTACTGTTTGTTTTGTAGTGCTGTGAGAGGTCAAAGACAATTGATTTGTAGTGTAGACTGCCACATTCTTAACATTTTGCAACTGGACTTTCTACTCTAAGATGAGAAAAAAGGAAAATCAAACATGTTTTGAACTTGAAAACTTAAACCAAAGTAACTCTCTAATATTGGCTATTGTATGCTTATACATGATGTTGAATCTACAACCTACGTAATATACAGGGGAACTAATAAATATATCTGAGATCAAGGATATAGACCCTAGAAAAAGAAACATCATACTTTCTTCTTCAACTATTTTCATGCAAAGAGTAATAACAACAAAGAGAAATAATAACAACCGCAAGAAAATGCCTAATTGAGGAAAACATTCATATGTTGCAACTAATAAATGTATTTTTGAAACAATTTTCAATTCAAACAACCCTTGGAAGGTTCCTCGAGCAAAATCACATACTAAAGAGTAGGAGACTTTACAGTACCTCAACCAAATTGAAACCCTAAAGAGGAAAAGACTTTACAGTACCTCAACCAAATTGAATCCCTAAAAAGGAGAAGAGTTTACCGTACCTCTTTCAAACGATTCTTGAAACGATTTACTTTTAGATTCTGGAAAAAACTTATCCTCGTGAAAAACTCGTTGTTGAGATGCGGTAGTTTATTGAAAAAGTTGTAGTAGCTCTAATCCTTTTAGCTTTTAGAGATGCGGTAGTTTATTTCTGAAATAATGGGTCAAGAATACTATTACTATTACTTTAGAATAATTTTCTCTTTTCTAATTAATGGGGTCAGAATTTACTAATTAAAAAAATATTTAGAAAATAAAATGTTGATGCCTAGGATCGAACTAGGGACCTTCGCTATTAGTATACTGTAATAAAAAAACTAAATTAATTTTAATTAAAAAATATTGTATATTGCTGACTACAGTAGTCGCTAATTAAAAATATTTTTTAGTTATTTTAATAAGTTGCCGACTACTATAATCGGAACACTACTCTATTATTTTGTTGACTTTATTTAAAAAACTTATGACTTTAGTAGTCGAAATAATTGTCGGTAAAATTTAAAAACAATTAAAATAAATTTAAATAAATATAAATTTTAATGTACCGATTACAGTAGTCGAAAAATTATCCAGATTTCCAATTACAGATTTGTAGTTGGGAGTTGTAGTTAGTAAATAGCTTATTGCTAGTAGTGATAATGTGAAGCGCACCACATTTATGAATGAGAGGATATAAGACATTAGGAAATTACACTTCTTTCATCACTCTAAGTCATGCCATAGAGTTTAACTCTATAAGATCTCTCTCCTATTCCTTATTTGACGGTCTTGAAGATGCGTCTACTCAAAGGGCTAATGCTATAAGGATCAAGGGAGAAAAGGTTAGTAGTGATGCAAATTGTGGCTATGTGACTAGATAAGGCTTGATATGATAGATTTAGATGAAATCATCTGGTATAGAGGGGTTTCTTTATGGTTATGTGTGTTGTTGATAGAAAGTCATGATGAGTTTTGAGGTATGTTAAATGATTTGAGAAATAGGTGTTTTAGAAATGCCTAGATGTGTTGAGAGAGTAGACTCCTCTAAGAAGGGTAGAAGTGTAATTCACCTTGGTTTAGAATCATCTTGTGTGATGGGTGTGAAGTCTTAGTGATGACTTTTTCCGACCTTAGAATTGGAATAAGTGATGCTTAAAAGAGTTTGTATAGCCTTGCTCCCAAGGGGGAGATAATGTTCTTAGATATCAAGGTCGTTGAGTATCCTTTATGTCCATGAGTTAGGTTTGCTTGAAATTTTTACCTTAAGAGGTGTAGACCCGTTTTGGAAGACTCATATGAGACCTTGATTAATGTTGGTAAGGTTGTTTGTGAGCAAGAGTTTCTTAATGAAAACCTCCCTAGTTTAGAAGTACCGGTTGAGATCTTAGACCGGCAAGTTAAGAAATAGAAGAGTAAGGAAGCGTTTCCATGGAAATGTTGAGGAGGGTCTTTTAAGGGTTAGTAGTAGAGGATGCTACTTGAGAGGACAAAGGAGCCCTTGCGGATGAAGGCACGTGTATGTTGATAGTTTCTTAAAGTTGTGAATGTTTTATTAAGGTCCATATGTTATTTTCATGTTAGCCTAAGTATGGGTTTTCTCCCAAGGGGGATATTTTATGTTCAAAAGTAAGGTTGTTGAGAGTTCTGATATCCTTATCACTTTCTTCTATTCCTATTCAAGCTTGAGACCAAGAGTCCCTTATGGCTTGTTTCATGTTTTGGAGGCATGTGTGATTTATGTGTTTCCATGTTCTCCTTACTTTATGCATGTTCTTGATGAATTCATGTTTAATGGGAAAATAAGTTATAATGATTTTTATTCCTCATGTAGATGTGCATCTAGTATGAGTTGTCTATATGCTTCATGAGATGACTTGTTGAACATGCTTAAATGTGCTTTAGAAAATAATTGCATAATTGGCTTAATGATGTTATGATGAGCATGGTTTGAGTTAGGAGAAGGAAATTCCTCCAATAAAATGAGAAATGTTGATGTTTTCATGCATAATGGGGTTTGTAGATGTAGTTCCTACTTACTTGTATTGCACTGACTTTATTGATATGAAATTGATGTTTCCTCCTATGATTTGTGCAATATATTGATGTGTCATGCATGATGGGTTGCTAGTCTTGGGTCTTTAATTTCGTAAGGCGTTTAAATGTGTCATTCGAGGATGAATGTTCCCAAGGGGGAGATAATGTAACACCTCAGATATTAATAGGTTGAACTAGAGCCTAAAACGTGAGGGTCAACACCATGGTTAAAGGGCAAGGGCCAAGGGATATTTATGAAGCCCATGGCTAGGGGGCCAAGGCTACAAAAAACTCACCTAGCCACTGCCTACCATGACTACGAGGGTCTTCAGGACCCGTGGTGGCCACCACGAGCCATGTTGCCACCCGTGGTTGGTGAGGTAGTGTGCCCCAAAAGTGCCCAAGTCAAGGCTCTCCTTCACGAGCCACTTCACGACTCGTGGTCATGACCACGGCCCATGGGAATGCTCGTGGGGTCTCCTTTGCGTTATGGGAGGCATGAAAAGTTGGAGGAGCTACTGGTTAAGGAACCAGGGGCACCACCACGGGCCATGGTGACCTTGACGGATCGTGAAGGGGCTCGTGAAGACCCCTTAGGCTTGTGGAGACCAAGACCTCAAGCCTTAGCCACTGCCCAAGGACCACGACTCGTGAGGTCCTCTCGTTGTGCCTGGTAGTGGGCTGCCTAAGTAGGGTCATTTTTGTAAATTCCTTTTTAATTAGTTATTTTATAGGGTCGATTTTAATTGTTTTATTTCACATATATAAATGATTTTAAGTCATTAAACACCCCATTTACTTCATTGTTCCCAAAAATCCCAAATCAAACCAAAAGAGTTCATCTACTCCAAAAATTCTCTCTCTAGAAGTTACCAAAGAAGAAGAAGTGGGGGCTAGGGCTTGAAGAACCAAGGTCTTTCTTCTTAAATTTAGGGGAAAACTTCATTAAGGTATGGTGGCTTTTGATCTATGGGTAGCTTTCACTTATTGAGTCCCTTCAAAAGTAGATTTCAAAGCTTTCAAGTTTCTCAAAAACATAGGGTTTCACTCTAAGTCATGGGTTCTTTTCTAAAACGCTTTCAAAGGTTAATTTATGATGGATTATGATTGAATTTATGTTTAATTGTTGATTTATGATGAAATTCCCCCAAGAACCCATGAATTTCCTAAAGTACTAAATTGTGACTTCATGAAGTAGGTTGATTGATTATGGAAGCATGTGAATAGATTATGTCTATATTGATTGATTTTATAGAATTATGTCATTATTCAAGCCTAAATTGTAATAATTATAGGTGTGTTGGTGAATTATTACTCATGGCCTTGAATGGCAAATTATGGTAAATGTTGTATAATCATGATGCTATGTATATGCTTTGTCATTTCAATGAAAGTAATATAATCATGTCTATAATGCAATTGTGTTATTATTGAAAGGACATTCTCAATTATACACTTATGAATGATTATGATATATGTGAAAGGTTCTTCAATGTAATGTTGCATCTTGAATTGGTAGGCTTAGGGCATCATCTTCTTGTTTAACTAATGTATCTTGACTCAATGAACATTGAATCGGTAGACCTAATGGTGGTAGCCCTTTCATTAATGATTAATAAAGTATTTTAGGCTTTGTCTTGAATAAGTAGACCTAATGTTGGTAACCCTTGCATGATCAATCTATGGACTATTCTAATGATGTGTCTTGGATCGATTGGCTAATGGAACCCTTCCATGCATGATAATAATGAACCTTGGATCGGTAGTATTATGGCACCCTTCCATAATAGACTATGACAATGATGAACCTGGAATCGATAGTCATATGGCCTTTCACGAGGATTCAATGAGGTATCCTAATAATGTACCTTGAATCGGTAGGCTTATGGTACCCTTTCATGTGTGAATCAATGTACCTTGGGTCGGTAGGCCAATGGTACACTCTCATTTGTAATAATGTAATTGTGAATGAACTACTCTATGGGAATGTAAGCTTAGCACCGACTGGATATGGTAAGATGGAAGCTCTCCCCATGTTTAGGCCGGGTTTCAATGAACATCTTTCTTATCTCATAACTATGTGCCCACATAGCTTATTATCTAGTGGATACACCTAAGCTAAAATGGTATCGATCCTACCTTAGGGAAGTAGACCAACCCTTTACGGTGTGGGATAGACACCGGATTCCATGTTAAGCTCACATGGTCTATGTCGGTTAATGCTTATTCCTATCATGTGAGATACGTGCTATGGTCCCTCAAGAGGTTCTATGATGAGTGGGTGGTAGTATGGGATACCGTTCATGCATTGCACGAGTAGGATTTCAGAGGGATATGGTGTGATTATCCAATGTCTTAATGTCTAATGAAATGAATGTGCTCTTATTGAAGCTAATGAGAATGTTGGCTTAAAGACTTATTGTAATGATGAATGCTTAACTTGGCAATGTTATTATGAGTTACTTTCCTTGTCATGACTTATTGCATATGAATGTTCCTTGTCTATGGTGGCCTGAAAGAGTTACTTAGTGTGGGTGGTATTATGGGATGCCATTCATACACTGCACAAGTATAACTTAGGGTTGCCTAAGATGATGGTTCTAATATGTTGAATGATATGCCTGTTGAATATGTTTGTATCTTATGCCTCTTATACTAAAGTTCATGATGTTTCTCAAAATTGGCATAAAACATGGTTTTCAACAAAAATGTCCTTTTAAAGCATGATTTTTGCATGGTCAGCATACTTAGTACATTTTTATGTGCTAACACATATCTCTTCTATTTTTACTACCAAGTATAGGTTCCGGATCTTAAAATCATTTCTAAGGTTCAATGCTTGGATACACTATTCTCCAAGGCTCGTTGGTGAGTCCTCAAGATTCGAGGACATATGAGAGTCTTTAGCAGTTTCCTTTATGTCATTTTACGTTTCGGACTATGTTAAATGGTTATGACCCTATTTTTTATTCTAAAGATGTATTAGATGGCTACGTGAGACAAAAGTTAGACTTCCATTGTTTTAAATAATGTTTTCGATTGTATGGATTAAAAGTTTAAATTTCGTTCCATTTTTCTTATGTCTTATGTTATGAATGCTATGAGGCTTTTCGGAGTCTTGTATGCCATGTCATGTCCGGGGTGTAGGGTCGGGTCGGGAATATTTGAAAAAGGGGTCACAGCTCGGGTCCTTTAATTTAAACTAAAAGGTTTCGACGAAAGCCCATCTACGGACCATAGAAATTCTTACAACCCATAGACAACCTTCGTCATTCTATTCAACGCTTAGGTTAATTGAAGAAACATACATGGGTTCTATGAGTGCAAACTATGGACCTTCAAGTTTTATACGGTTTGTACTATATACCAGTAGACTTAAAGTTGCAGCTTCATTTGGACATTAGTTCTATGTTTGCCATCTACAGTTCGTTGTAAGACCCTTCGCACCTAAAGGTTTTCCATATTTTTTCTTTCTTTCCTTCAGATGTAGCAAATATTAGGAATTTCTCTTACATTTTCTTGACATTTTTTGAACACAGATCCTAACTTAACCTATTCTAGCCAAAAATAAAAATTAAAACATAGGAAATTCGTTAAACTAGGTATATAAAATCTTGGGTTGACTCCTAAGCATCACTTGACTTAACATTGCGGCCCAACATAGACCCCTTGAATACTAATACTTATCAAGATCCCATTCTTTGATCACCTCTTTGACCTCCTCTGGTTGCACCAATTAGATTTTATCCTCTAGCCATTTTCCTTTAATCTTGTTCCTTCCTAATTCTTAAGTTCAACCACTCCGTGTGAAAACACTTGTACATCTCTAAATGATCCCGTCCACTTTGATTTGAGATTGACAGGAAATAGGCGCAACCTATAATTGAATAGAAGGACCAAATCACCAGGAGCAAATTCATGCTTTTCGATCTTTTTATCATGGTACTTATTCATCTTTTCTTTATAGAAGGTTGAACTTTCATATGCTTTTAGGAGAAACTCATCAAGCTAATTTAGCTCATTCAACCTCTTATGTGACGCAGCATTCCAATTTATATTCAACTTCTTGAGTGCCCAGATCACCTTATGCTCTAGCTCTACAGTCAAGAGATATGACTTCCCAAACACAAGTTTGTAGCGAGACATACCTATAGGAGTCATGAATGCATTACAATAGGCCCACAAAAAATCATCTAGGTTTCTCGACCAATCAGTTTTGTTCACATTCATAGTATTTTCAAGGATTTGCTTAATCTCACTATTTGACACTTCAACTTGACCACTAGACTGCGGATGATAAGGAGTTGATATGATGTGTCCAACAGTATACTTCTGAAGTAACTCCTTGAACAACTTATTACAAAAGTGAGAACCTCAATCGCTCATAATTGCCCTAGGTTTACTAAATTTGGAGAAGCTATTTTTTTTTAAAAAAATGCAGTGAGACTCTTTCTTTCATTGTTTAAAAGTACGACAGCTTCCACCCATTTAGATATACAGTCAACCGCTAGAAGTATGTACTTCATCCCATTCGAACTCACAAATGGACCCATAAAATCATGGCCCTAAACATTGAACAATTCAATTACTAAGAAGTAAGTGGGAGTTCTTGCTTCCTTGAAATACCTCTCTCTATGACAACAAACACAAGACTTGGTGAAATCATTAGCATCTTGGTGAATAGTAGGCCAATAATACCTACACCGCAAGTTCTTATGAGCAGTCTCGATACCACTATGATGGCAACCAATAGAAGACGAATGGCAAGCTTCCAATATACTCATTATCTCTACCTGAGAAACACACTGACGAATAATCCCATTACCACACACACGAAACAAATAAGGCTCTTCCTAGAAAAACTTTTTCACATCAGACATGAATTTCCTTCTTTGGTTGAATGACATATCCGAAGGCACTACATCACTCACCAAATAATTAGTGAAGTCTGCGAAACAAGGGATAAAATCAAAAGAAGCATCCAAAACATGTTCGTTATGAAACGCATCATCAATTTTAACTCCTTCAACTAACTTCAAAATTCTCTCTTCCTCTTATTTGGACAGGTTATCAACTTCTTGATTTTCTATACATTTTCTATTTTTACCTCGAAATCAAGTTCTTGCAACAATAACACCCATCAAATCAGTCTTGGTTTTGCATCCTTCTTTTTCATAAGAAACCTCAACCCAGAATGATAAGTTTGCACAATGACTTTGGTGCCAAGCAAATATGATCTAAACTTTTCGAACGCGAAGACTACAACAAGAAATTCTTGTTCACTCACAATAGAGTTATTTTGAGAAACATTCTGAGCTTTGCTCGAATAATATATGGGATGAAAAATCTTCTCTCACCCTTTCCCTAGTACTACGCCAAGTTCCACCTCACTCAAATCACACATAATTTCAAACGGTTTTCCCCAATCCTATGAAATATTGATTGGTGGAGAAATCAACTTATCTTTCAACCCTTCAAATTCTTTTAGACAAGAATCATCAAACTCAAATTTCATTTCCTTTTTAAGAAACTTGCACAATATGTGTGCTATTTTTGAGAAATCTTTGACTAATCTCTATTAAAAGAAGCATGTCCTAGAAAACTACTAACACCCTTCACG
Source organism: Solanum verrucosum (assembly GCF_900185275.1). Lineage (NCBI taxonomy): Eukaryota > Viridiplantae > Streptophyta > Magnoliopsida > Solanales > Solanaceae > Solanum > Solanum verrucosum. The sequence goes on from NW_026020785.1 coordinate 44,700, forward strand.
GAGATAGGTAGTGGTAATTTTTCAATCTATTAGACCTTTTCTCTATCAACCTCAATACATGTTTAAGAAATTCAATGGCCCTGAACTATTTCCTCTTTCACCATGAAGTGACACTTCTCCCAGTTTAGCACAAGATATCATTCTTCACAGTATTTCAGAACATCACCAAAGTGTGCCAAGAAATCATCAATTGTGTCAACAACCATAGAAAAATTATCCATAAATACCTCGATCGTATCTTCCACCATATAAGAAAATATAGACTTCATGCAACGTTGAAAAGTTGCACGTACATTACACAACCCGAATGGCATCCTCTTGAAACCAAACGTCCTATAAGGAAAAGTGAAAGTAGTCTTCTCTTGATCTTCCAGTGCTATAGAGATATGATGATCCTCTTCCCCCTTCTGAATTAACATGTCCCATCAATCCCTTGAAGATTCTATCCATCTATGTAGCCGAAATACCCATTTAGAAAATTGTACCAACCCTTTCCCGCAAGATGATCTAATATTTGGTCCATGAATGGCATTGGGAAGTGATCTTTCTCTGTCCATGCATTCAACTTGTAGTAATCCATGCTGACCCTCCAACCTGTAACAGGCCTCATCAATACAAGTTCATTCTTTGCATTAGGAACCATAGTGATTCCTCCCTTTTTCGGCAAGCATTAAACCGGACACACTCAATTACTGTCAACGATCGGATAAACTAATCCAGTATCTAACCACTTGATAATGTCTTTTTTCACAACTTCTTGCCTTGGTGGATTCAATCTTTTCTGGTGCTCAATACGTTGTTTACTATTCGATATGATTTGGATCTTGTGAGAAATATATCTCATGGAATACCAATAATGTCAGAAATTATCAATCCAATCGCCCTCTTCAGATGGTTCAACACCGATATTAAAGCTTCTAGTTACCCGTCAATTAAATCAGCAGCAATAATGAGTGGCAATGTACTTTTTTGGCCCAAGAACACATACCACAAATGAGAAGGGAGAGCCTTTAGTTCCAACTTTTGAGGCTCATCAATGGATGGTTTCACGGGTGGAGTTTCATGATTTCTCATAACTAAATCAAGCTTTTTTGGAGAACGACGAGTATAATCTTCAAGTGTACCAACTAAATCATTATACTCTTTGATCCTACGCATAAATATATGTTGATTTAATAATGTTTGCCCACTTATGGCTAGCATTTTGAGAATAATCTTTAAGGTATTTGTTAAGTTTTGTAAATTGCAATGAATACGCATTAAGACGTGTGATTAGGTTATGCAGGAGTTTTCAACATTAAATGGAGCTTAGGGAGCTAGAGCAAAGAAGAGAAGCATGGTAGCAACTCTGAGGAGAACTCGTCGAATGAAATGAACTAGAAAATTGGCCTAGCACAATTGGCGTAGGGCGCCAGGCCCTAAAATTTAGATGGTAAGCCTGGGTGCACTACTGGCGTGGGGGACTAAGAATCACATTCCTCAGCATCAACGTTGGTGTGCCACCCTATGCCTTTTACCCACGTTCCCGGCAAAGTTTAGTTGATTTAGGATTTCTAATTGGGTAAGAAATAAAAATGTATTTCCTAAACTCTATAAATAAGACCCTTATGACTATTTTGTAAAGGTTCGACTTATTTTTTGATTGGAAGAGTAGGGATAAACACTTTTCCTTAGATATCAATTTTCAACTCTTTATTTAATTTTGAATTGCATGAAAACAATTGTTTTTAAGTTTATGAATATTATGAGTGGCTAAACACCTTTATTTTAGGTTGTAGCTATGGGTAATTGTTGAACATAGATTATTTATTACTTCATGTTAGTCATCGTTAAAATTACTTTTGTATTCTTGTTGGAATATTTCATTATTTGCTACCATAGAAATAAACATATTGTCTATCCTTGAACTAGGGAGATGAAGAGGTAGATAGAACGAAGAATACAAAGGGCTCCACCTCTTTTGCATATCAATTGTTCAGATTCGTGTTTAGGATTGACACCCATATGAACACCGAGCTTGGTTACGAAATAGGATAAAATATAAATGCTTACAGTTGACTCTGTCTATCCCAGCGCAACTATATAGTTAGACAGTCAACTGAGTAGGTAATTATGGTCAGGAGATCATGATCTTAAAATCGACCTTGTAAATCAGTAATTTGATAACCTTAGTTAATTCAATACATGAGATGTGATACATGAAACCCTATGCATGCTGAAGTCTTCGAATCTGCCCTTAATTTCTCAAATTCATGAAATCGAAGTCGTCATTTTTAAATACTTTAAATAATTTAGCTGTTCACATTAGTAGTAAACAAAAATCACAACTCAGTTTTAAAAACAACTATATTACCAGTGTGTGCAGTCGGGAGAAACATGTTTTTGTCGCCATTTTTGGGGACTTTAGAATTCATTTATATCTAATTCTTTAAGTCTACTATTTGACTGTTCAAGTGTTAATAACTTAATCTAAGTTGTTCTATATTACATGTAATTAGAGCTAAATTCTAGCTTAGAAAGGAGATCTTGTTGAACCATACGACGAACCTAAAAGATCTCTTCGTAAACGAAGAAAGTTGGTGGGCCTAGGACAACAGTAGGAATTAGGACTAGGTCTCCCGAAAAATATTGAGGGAAATCGTGAGAATAACATGGAAAACGAACCATAAGAGATACCCGTAGTAATTCTGGCAAGACCAGTCCATGATGTGGTAGTCCTACTCACTGCCAATATTGCAATAAGTATTCTGAAACTATCACTGGGTGGGAGATTTGAGTTGAAATAGAATATGGCACACCTCATTGTTTCAACTGGGCAATTCACTAGCCATCCTCCTGAGGACCCCTAAATGCATATAAGAATTTTTTTGGATATAAGTGGCACATACATTATGAATGGGGTATAATCTAATTAGGTAGCATTTACTCTTTTTCCATTTTCACAATTGGGAGAAGCAAGGCAGTGGTTGGATTTTGAGCTACAAAATTCCATCACTACAAGGAATTATCTAGAAAAGAGGTTCCTAAGTCGATTCTTATCTTCAGGAAAATTGGAAGGTTGAGGAATTTAATCTTAAGTTTCAAGCATAAAAACGAAGAGGATATGTATCAAACATAGGCTTGATTTAAAAAAATGGTAAATGCTTGTCCTTCTCGTTACTAGACAAATGAGGTACTAGCTCACACCTTTTGTGAGGATCTAGAATATAATGCAAGAGTACTTCTAAATAGTGTAGAATGTGGGCAAGCATTCGAAAAGACCTATGATGAATTAGTTGAACTCCTAGAAAAAACTCTTGGAAAGAAACAAAGAACCTTGGTGCAAACGGTTGCAGGAGTTTTAGAAGTGGATCAAGCAACTTCATTAGCAGTAAAATTGGATGTGTTGAAAAATCAAATTACCACACAGTTCAAGAAACTCACAATAGGTTACCAACACGGACAAGTGAATGCAGTACAACAACCTTATGGGTGGTGTGGGGTTTGCGATAGTGGAGAGCATGCGACTGAATGATGTGAAGCAAATTCAGACTCCGTGAACTATGTGGCTAATGTAAAAGGAGGTGGAGGAACACAGATTTACGGTAATACATACAAATCAAGTTGGAGGAATCACTCTAACTTCATATGGGGTGAAAATCAAACGCAAAACCACGCTCAAGGGAAAAACCAATACCGACCACAAGGAAATGGGCCGTGGTATCAAAATCATGGCCAAGGTAATAATCAAGGTGCACAACAAAGAGGTATGACTAATGAAGTGTTATTACAAAATATGATGGTAGAGATGGGTAAGAACGGTACAGAGAATTTTAAACCAATGCAATGGTAGATAGGCTTGGAAAAGATATGACGAATCACCAAATGTCGAATCAAAATCTGGAAAGACTAGTTGCACAAATAGTTAATACGCTAAATTTGTGTCCACAAGATGTTCTTCTGGGTGACACTACTCCTAACCAAATAATATTGAATGTTGTATGTACAAGAAGTGGGTTATAACTAGAGGAGCTAGCTCCGAAGAATAGAAGTACTGAAGTAGTCAGTGGAGAAAAGAAACAGAAGAGGTGGGGGGAAATTCAAATGTCGAGAAGGTTTTTCCTCAAATGAAAACACCTTTTCATTTTCCACAAAAGTTCAGAAAGCAAAATGACGATGAATGCTTCAGTATTTTTCTTTCTTTCCTTGTACAAGTTCAGATGAATCTACCTTTCGTTAATATTTCGCAGGGGATTCCTAAATATGCCGAGTATGTGAAGGAGATAGTGGTGGACAAGAAAACACTGGCTGATTATGAAATAGGGGAACTTACTGAGGAGTGCAGTTCCAGAATTGAAAATAGACTACCCAAAACGTTGAAACATCCAGTTATCTTAACGTTACAAATTACAATTGGGCAAAGTGTTCATGCCCGGGGGTTGTGTGATATGGGTGCTAGTATCAATCTCATGTCGGCATCCTTGTACAAGAAACTTGGGTTGGGAAGTCCAAAACTAACAATAGTTAGCCTACAACTTGTAGATAGATTTGTTGTGAGGTCATAAGGGGTAGTGGAAGATGTGCTAGTACAAGTGGGGCCGCTAATCTTTACAAGGGACTTTGTAGTCCTAAATTTAGAGTCAGGTCAAGAAGTTCAATTCATCTTTGGATGAAATTTCTTAGCCACGGGGAGAGCATTGATTGATGTAGCAGTTGGACAGTTGATCATGAGAGCACATGATAAGGTTGAGGTATTTGATATCAATCGCTCTTCGAAACTACCTTCCCTCTATGAAAAGTTGTCTACAATAACTGTTTTGGATCTAACCATACAATGACATTGTATTGTTTCAAAAGTTCCCTTGTAAAGAGTTTTAGTGTAACATGACATAGATGGACATACATAAGCTCAAGAGATGACAACTTGTCTTGATGTGGCACTAGTTGGAATACAAAGAGCTGTAATGTACCGATTAGATCAAGTGTTGGGCCCTAAACGGAAACCCTATTTTGAAGAGCCACCCAAGTTAGAGATAAAATTTCTCCTGACTAACCTAAGATATGCATATTTGAGAAATAATGAAACCTTAATTGTGATATTTCTGTAGAATTGTCGCAAGCATAGGTTGATGCAACATTGAAAATTTTGAAGGAAAGGAGGAAAGCTATTGGGTGGAACATGTCTGATATTCATAAGATTAGTAAGGCATATGTATGCACAAAATCTACATGGAGGAAGACCACATGCTAACTGCACAACATCAAATTTGGCTAAGTCCTTTAATAAAAGAAGTGGTGAGAAAAGAAGTCATATATTGGTTAGATGCTAAGATTGTGTACCTTATCTCCGATAGTAAATGGGTAAGTCCCATGCAATGTGTACCAAAGAACTGTGGTATGATAGTGGTGAAGTATGCGAAAAATGAGTTGGTTCTCGCACTAACTATTACTCGGTGGTAGATTTGCATGGATTACTAGAAACTTAATAGAAACTTAATGATGCCCTGATAAAAGATTATTATCCTGTCCCTTTTATTGATTAAATGCTTGACCGTTTAGCAAGGCAGGAGCACTATTACTTTTTAGGTGGGTATTCCAGATACAACAGATTTCAATTGCCCCCGAGGATCAATAAAAGACCACTTTCACTTGTCCTTATGAACCATATGCTTTCAAGCATATGCCATTTGGACTTTGCAATGCTCCGACTATGTCCCAATGGTGTATGGTGGCTATCTTTCATAATATAGTGGAGAACTTTGTGGAGGTCTTTATGGTTGATTTCTGTTTGATTGGAAAGTCTTTTGAGGTATCTATGTGAAACCTCAGTATGCTACTTGTTCGTTTTGAATATAGAAATTTAGTACTCTGTTGGGAAAATATAAATTGTTGGTTTGGGAAGGTATAGTTTTGGGTCACGAGGTGTCGAAGCAAGGACTAGAGGCTGATAAAACCAAAGTTGAGGATATAGAGAAATTCCCACCTCCGGTTTCTTTCAAAGGATTAAGAAGTTTTCTTGGGCATGCGGGGTTTAACCAAAGATTCATCAAGGTCTTTTCCAAGACTGCCAAACCTATGTACATTCTCTTGGAGAAAGAGGTGAAATTTGAGCTGCATGAATATTGTTTGAAGGCGTTTGATAAGCTAAAGAGAAACTTAATTGAAGCTCTAATCTTGATTGCTTCTAATTGAGAGCTGCCAGTTGAACTCATGTATGATGCAAATGATGCAGCAGTGGGTGCAGTATTGGGACAAATGAGAGATATGGTTTCGCATTTGATCTATTATGCTTGGAAGAGCCTTGATTAGTCTCAAGCTAATTACACGACGACTGAGAAGGAGATGCTTGCTTCAGTATTAACCTTTGAGATGTTAAGATCGTATTTGGTAGTTACCAAGTGATTATTTATACTGACCATGCAACTATTAGGTACTTATTCAATAAGAAGGATTCTTAGCCAAGGCTCATTGGACAGATATTGCTTCTCCAATAATTTAACCTTGAAATCAAAGACCGAAAAGGTACAAAAATTCAAATATTTTATCATCTTTCAAAGTTAGAAAACTTCTATCATTTGAATGAAGGTGGGCAAATACGTGAAGAGTTTCTAGACGAGCAATTGATAGCCTTTGATATCTTTCAAATGTCGTGGTATGTCAATATAGTGAATCTATGGTTAATGGAGTATTCCCACCCGGTGCACCTACTTAACAAATAAAGAATCTCAAGCACAATGCTAAATTTCATATTTGGGATGAACCGTTCTTCTTTAAAGAAGGAGTGGACCATATTGTGAGAAGATTTATTCCACAAAGCAAGGTCAAGAAAGTGCTTTAGTCTTTTCATGCAAGTGCTCCAGACTTGTCATGCATGTATATATGGAGGGAATCATAGAAGAGAATGCACGATTCACAAGGTATTGCAATTTGGCTTCTTTTGGCCCTCTTTGTTCAAGGAATCTATAGCGTAGGTGAAAGAGTGTGATTAATGCTAAAGATTGGGTACGATATCTCGAAGACATGAGATCCCATTGAAAAATAGTCTTGAGCTGGAAATCTTTTATAGATGGGGCATTCACTTCATGGGTTCCTTTCCCACATCGAGTGGAAACCAATATATTCTTGTGGAGGTTGATAATGTGTCAAAATATGTTGAGGCTGTAGCTCTTCTGACTAATGATTCAAGAGTGGTAATTAAATTCATTACGAAGCACATTGTCATTCAATTTGGTACTCCAAGGGCGATCATAACTGATTAAAGTAAGCACTTCATTAACTATTTAGTAAAGAATCTTCTTGCTAAGTTTGGTATACAACATAAGGTAGCTACAACTTATCACCTGCAAAGTAGTGGTCAAGTTGAAGTGTCGAATCGTGAGGTGAAGCAAATCTTGTAGAAAACAGTGAATGCGCAATGCAAAGATTGGTCCGAGAAGCTTGATGATTATTTATGGGTGTATAAAACTACATATAAACCACCAATAGGGACTTCTCCAAATTACGTGGTGTTCGGAAAAGCATTTCATCTTCCGATGGAGTTAGAGCACCAAGTTTGTTAGGTGATAAAAAAGTTGAATCTTAACCCTGAGCTAGCCGGTAAATAGAGATTTGGTTAATTCCACGAACTTGAGGAGTTTAGGCTCCATGCTTATGAAAAGGCTAAGATATATAAAGATAAGACTAAGAGATTGAATGACAAGCACATAGTCCCTCACACTTTCACTCCAGGCAAAAGGGTACTTGTCTTTAACTCTAGACTTAGATTATTTCATGGGAAACTAAGGTCAAAATGAAATGGTACCTTCAAAGTGGTTAGGAGGACGCAACATGGTGCGGTAGAGCCTAATGGCAAAAACGTCCCGACGTTGTTGGAGAATGGGAAAAGGGTCAAGGACTATATTGGCGAGGAAGCAGATCGAGATTGATATTGAGATCGAGAAGCTCTTGAACTAAATGTTGAATGATCCAAGTTGAGTCGAACCGCAACGTTAAATTAGACGCTCCACAAGTGGGAACACGTGAAAGTATGTAATAATTAGTTAGTAGTTGTTAGAGTTTGATATTTATTTTTTAGTTTAGTTTAAGTTTTCCAGGATTTAGTTAAATTCTTTTTAATTTTGGTAGGATTTTAGTTAACTTTGATTTACTTGTAATAGTTAGGAACTATGAAAAAAGGAAGAGAAAAACGAGAAAAATACAAAAAGAGGAGTCGTGCTGTGACAAAGCTAAGGCGCTGGGTGGGAGGCAACCCAACATATATATTTAAAATATTTTGGTTGATGCGCACGACTTTGAAGGCACACCACTCAAAAAGAGGATGAGAGGCACAGGAAAAACACGAACTAAACGAATGCATGACCAGTGTGACACATGACAGGGGCGCCGCGCCAGGCGTGAAACAACACATCCCTTGGTCTAGCGCATCGGAAGCGCGAGCGCAAGGTATGAAACTACTGAAGTCTTTGTCAGGTGTAGAACAGGCGTGCCGCACCACATGTGTAACTACTGAACGACATTATGGGCGCACTAGAGGCGCCCCGTGCCAATACCAAGCCCTTCAACAAATATTTTTATCTTTTCGTGTAACCCACTAAAATTCCACCTTTAATTCAACTACCGACACAAATTTCACCTCACTTTCTCTCTTCCAAATACCTACCCAGGCCCCAACTTCCCAAAATTTCTCTCAACTCTTAAAATTATTCTTCTTCTTTATTACCTCAATATCTTCAATAAAATCCCAAAAGCCTCCATTAATCCTCCATCAAAGCTTCTTCAAAACCATATTCTTCCATCACAAACACAAAAAACCCACAAAACACCAAAAAAAAAATCAAAACCCACCCCTCAAAGACCTACTTGACCTCCCACCCTGACCCAAGAAAAAAATTCCTCACATTTCTTCGTCCCTTGTAGTTCAGATGGAATCAAAAGCCAAAAATGTTGCGGTTGGAGCACGTTGTAAGACGTTGATTTCATGTATTAGGACACTTCATCCAATTCTAAGTGTCAATGATCGTTAGGTAGTAAAATAACCTAACTAAATGAATTTGGGTCGAATCCCACAAGGAGTGGTACGTGTTTAAGATTCAATAGTAAAGTACAGATATGTTCAAGTCAATCATAGGAATAGACATTACCGAATAAAAACATAATTCAAATTAGGGGTGACACGAATGTCAAATAAGGGGGTTTGGTTTTAACTAACAGCTACAACAACAGAAAATAACACTAAGTAACAAATAATGAGACGGCTTCTTGGGATATGATTGGATTAGAGGCTAGTATAGACAAATAGGTGATTGCAACTGTTAGTAAATAGTTGTAAATCAGTGACTAAGCAAGACTTTAGTGGGGATAAACTTTTTCTCAAACAATTTACCCTGAATCAAATTGGTTTCTCCCGAACACCAACAAGCAAGCAATTAAGAACAACTTACGCTTTAGTCCATTCACTCTCTCGAGCTGAATGAGCGGAAAAGGGTTTAGGATTCACTCTCTCGAGCTAAACCCATGACAACCCAGTACCGACAGATTATCAATTCAGTAATTTTTGTTTTAAAACCTTTCTCTCGAGCAAGCCAAAAACACTTAGGTAGAATTACATTTGCAACTACAACCCTTTAAATAATTAAACCACAATTACTGAATGAAATCTCTTCTAAACAGTATTTAAATTAACAATTAGCAATACCCACAAGCTAAATCAACCCATAATCACACCCCAAGAATTGGGGTTTTAGCTAGACATCATAAAAAGATAGAAATTGTTACCAAATTGTGTTTCCATCAACTAGGTAAGATTGATTTCAACTTTACAAAGGTCCAAGTTGAAGAATCTCAATGACCCACTTCCAATTTCTCAAAAATGGAAAACTTCAATTCTTCAAAGCTAAGGAAAAGTTTAGTCTCAATACTCAGAATTCAAAACTGAAATACTAAATATTGATTCTAAGATTATGATACAAGGTCCTAAGATTAATGTTTGAAAATGTATTTATAGTCACCAAAAATATGTAGGACCACTCGGCATAGTAAGTCGGGATCGCCGATCAACTCAGCGATCCGCCCTTTGGCCAAGTTCATCACCTTTCTTCTTTGCCCTTTAGCATCTTCAAGTTCTGTCACTTTGGGCGATCCAACACTGCATCGTGGAACCACTCGGAGACACGCCGACTGCTCCTTTCTATCACCAAATTGACCTTCTCCTTCAGGGTTTGGCACTTTGGAACTTTAGGCGAGGTAATGGTCATTTGGTGACTCGCCAAAGGGACTCGGCGATCACCAGGCCTTCATTTCTTCGCTCTTTCAGCTCGCTTCGTTCCTTTTTTCAAGTTAGTGTCCATGCTTTGTTCCTTGATCCAAACACCTGAAAATCAAGGGTTTTTCATCAATTATTGGCACAAAACAAGCATTTGAGGACACAAAATCTATCCAAATAAAGCCCTAAATGAGTACAAATCGTGAACTCATCAACACCCTCAAATTAAACTTTTGCTTGTCCTCAAGTAAAACTCAAGTTCAGCAGTTCAAAAATGATGTCTCAAACAGTGCTACACAAGACTCAAACATGAATGCACACAAAAAGACTCAACTTACTCATGCAAGGATCAATTGTGCACTCAAAGATTCAAGTTGTGACTCACTATTATCAAAGAGTCTCAATTTCACAATACTTGCTTCAAATGCAAGTTCAAGCTCAACAAAGGTACTCAAATGCCCTCACACAAAGGATGATTCCATATTCACACACAATGGTTCAACAATTTATAGCTCTGGAATCACAATCAACACTCACACTCGCAAAGATGAACACATGCGTGACTCCACCCATAAGTTTGCCCTTATTTTCCAATCAACACTTATTTCAACTCACTGAAGATAAAAAAAGGTCTTTTCAAGGATTGTAACGGGGCTGAGTGAAAAGGTATGGTCATTTAGGTTCAATGGCTGCTATCCTCATGAGATGTGGTATGAACAATACTTTATTCTCTTTCTCTTCATCATTCTCATTCATGCTCAAAAGTCACCCCATTATTCACTTTCCATGAAATACCGGACACCCCATTTTCTTTTGCACTTTATTTCAAAAAAATTCATTCTTATTCTTTTCACTCTTCTTTTCTTTTACTCTTTTTTTTTTTGGTACGGAGGGGTTCTATCTTTTTCACAACCATGGATCAAGGGGGACTTTTTTGCATTTCTTCATTTACCTTCTCTTTTCACCACACCCCCAACTTAGGCTTTTGGCCTAATTTGACTATTCAAACAAACCACAAATCATGAGGATTATAGGTAATGGATAAAGAAAGGTCAGAATTTGCATCAAGTTTCTTCCAAGGAAAATGCCAAAGCTGAAAGGGTTTTCAAGTAAAGATCACACACTCACAAGGTTGGCCACAAAAGAGGTATATTGTCAAATTGTTTCACACTTTTCAAAGTTGCCTAAGATCATTTCAAGAGATTTCATCACTTAGTCAATCGGACCAACAAGGCAAATTCTAGGTGTCATCATACATGGTTCACGATAAGTTCATCACACAAGGCATTGGCACCAATATCAAACAAGACTCCACACTTTCACTAGTGTGCAATGTTCATTACAAGAAACTCAATTTGATAACTGACTAGTCACGAGATGCAAAAAGTTCACATATTGCCTATGCAACTTCATTTGGCCTCATCGTAGCCGCGCATTCATGTTTGTTCAATTATGAGCGGTATTCAAGTCATCGTTATTTATCAAGACCGATACTCAAATTTGCACAAGAACAACCACAATTAAATACACAAGAGGTGGCAAATTTTTTGGAAGGGTCCAAAATTCATTTACAATAAAAACAAGGAGCCATAAGCTCGATCATCCTCAAAAACAATGTCAAAACACAATATAAAGCTCAAAAACCTAATATAAATGTCAACAAACCAACAATCACAAAAGGTGGACCTCACCCCACCACAAAACAAAAGCAATTTGTCCTGAACTGCAAGAAAAATACCCAAAAGTCAATAAAAACAAGATAGAGAGGGAGGTAAAGAGAAATCTTGTCTAAACAATCGCTTCATCTGTTGGGGCATTAATGGTCGGTGCATCACTCTGATCTTGGGCATCAGTGCCCGGAGACACATCAGCAGTAGTAGGTCCACTAGGGTCAGTCAAGGGTGTATCTGCCAAAGAAGCCTACACAGTTTCATCTACCATGGCCTCCTCAGTCTTTGTTAGGCCCTAATAAGAAGCCTCATCTGCAACCTCAAGCATCTCCTCAGCCTCGGACTAAGGATCAGCTACCTCTTCAACTCTAAAATCATCTCTGGTGGTAGTTGGAGGCATGCTGGCTCAACTGGCACATCTGGGATCTCCACCGTTCTGAAAACCATTGACATGTCAGTGGACTTCAGTTGGTCCACATCTCTCATCTGAGCAACAATAGCAGCCTTTAGAGTTGTCACCTCATCGGTGGCCCCTTGGCCACCTTAGCACACCAATATCCTAGCCGCAAGGGCATCAATAGTATCACTCAAAGGTGTCACACCATCAACGAGGGTTGTCTGAATCATGCCCGGAATGGAGGCCTCAATTCTGGCGGCATGGCGATCAGTAGAATGGGCTAGCTGCCCCATCCGTAGCAATGCAGCCTGAGTAAGCGGGGGTCAGGAGGCAACAACAATAGTAGTACCAGATCTGGTAGGCAATGGGGGCAGTAGAGGAACTGGGAGTACCAGAAGGAACAACACTAGATGTACCTCGAGGCCCAAGAGTCGTAGTAGGCAATGATACCTCTGCAGGTAGTGTCTAAGGATCTACAACTAGGGATGTATCAACCGAGGCTTCCTTCTTCTTCTCCGCTTCATCTTTCAAGTACTCCGCCTCAATCCTCTAGATGTCAGTAGAGGATGTGGGAATAACTTCCATATCCTTCTTTTCATCTCTAGGAACCAGATCTTGCCTGCACAACTCATTGATCAACACTGGAAAAGAAAGGGAAGTTTGGCGCTGCTTGGCCCTCATGACCATCTCTTGTGCCATAAGCATCCCTAGGTTCTGCCTGGTCCTATTAATAATGCAACCCAAACTAGCTGCCTTGGCGTGGCGGAGAATTGACTCGTTCTCGGACAGCATAATCATATTGCGGATGAAGCCAAACCAGTACATTACTGATATGTTTAGGTCCTTTTTCTCAATGTGCTCTAAGTTCAAGCCATTTGGGAGTACCGTCTGATATCAGCGGGGTTAACCACTTCTTTTTGTTTTCCAGTGTCTTTGTCCTGATCAGATGCTGGCAGTCATCACCGATACTTGTCGAAACACCCAAGACTACATTGATAGCATCACTATCACATTTCACCTTCCGGCCTCTGACAACTACATAGTCTACTAGCTTGAAATTTGTCGTCGGCTACTTCCTTTTTGGTATCAAGGCATTATAAGCACTATAAAATTCTCTGACCTAACTCAAAATATACGGGCCACGGGGCTTGGTGAACAGCTGGAACTTGTGAGCCCTTAGACAACTCATGATCTCCGGTTACATGTCTATCACCCTATCAGTAATGAGCCTCTTCTCCTCTAAGATGGTCCTCAACCCCTCAATCTTCAGTCTGTTTATTGATCGGGGAAGACGACCCTGTACCGGTGGTTCTAGGACCACAGCTTGTGTTGCAGAAGGAGGAGGAGTAGTAGTCCAGGGGGTTCTGATCCTAGAAAGATCATGTAGCCTCCTAGATCACAGCTCTGTTTGCTGGGCTAACTAAATCTCATATTCAAGCTCAGAAGTTACAACCTGATCCTACTGTTGCTCACCCTCACTTTAAGAAGTGGTGAGGTGAGCAACATATATACCGTCACTGTTAGAGTTGGCCTCCGGTGATGCAACTGCCTTCCCTTTTTATTTTCCCTTCCCACCTATTGTGGGAAGTTTGGTGGCCTTCACTTTGGATGTTGCATCCTCATTGATCTTTATTCCCATAGCCCTTTTGTGGGGTGGCGTGTTTGTACCAGCAACTTTTGGTCTCGCCATGTCTGCAAAACATCATAAAGAGTTAGGAATAATTCAACAAAAATGGCAGAAAAATAAAGGCAGACAGACTCGTCGAATTGTTCGGCGGCTCGTCTAATCACTTTGGCGATCCAGATCGGGCTCGTCAAAAGGATTGGCTCAAAATTTTATCAGAAAAATGACATGTCAGCGATGGGAAAGGCCTTTCGGTGAATCGCCGACAGCATTCAGCGAGCAAGGATTAGCCTGCCAAAAGTTACAGTGCATTTTCGAGGTTAGGGGCACAGAAAGGGCGATCAAGGAAGACTTTCGGCGAGTCGCCAAGTGCACTTGGCGAACTCAAGCTTCTCACCAAAAGTTACAGAATTTAACTCAAATTTTATGCATGAAATTAAAGATGATAAGGGGGTCTTCGGCGAATACTCAAGTGGTTCGGTGAGCTCGACCCACCTCGCTTAACGGCCCAACGTGCCTACATTCAACCCCATTTTCCAAACTCAACCCCGCAGCCCCAGAAAACAAGACCAAAACATGCACTTCTCTAATTAAACTCAGGCCCCTGGGATACATAGACTTCTCCCGGTTTGGCCAAAGATGGCCATTTGACAACTTTGCCCTTAAGAATGACATCAACTACTCCATCATTGGGCAAAATACATCATTTGGCACAAATGCAGGTTACTTAGACTTCACCCGACTAGACCCAACAACATGCAAGCACATCCCCACAATTTTAATCACTTTTAAGCACGACAAAATTGGGAATTCAACAACAAGGGCATTACAGGCAAGATATTCAAATTTAAAACAAGCACACACATATGTAATTATGATCAGAGAGGCCCAAGACACATCATTAAGATAAAAAATTATTGCATAAGAGTAAAACTCACTATATATAAATTTGGGGTTTGGAAAACAAACCTTTGAAGCTGAATAAATACTTTGAAATGCTAAGCGGCAAAGAAATCCAACTCCAGACACAAACATGATGACTAAAATGCGATAAAAATGCAAAAAAGAAATATGGAAAATATTGTGCGGGTGTGAGTTTGGGAAGTTTAAAAGTGAGGGAAAGTGAATGAGTTTGAAAGTTTAAACCTTTGGCCTTTAGTTACAGTCCATTTCTCGCCCATTCGGCGACATAAGTTTTTCTCACCGACCCACTCGATAACACGCCAAGTGGGTACTTACCTCGCCGAGTTTTACATGACCTCCAGCTATTGTGGGGGTCCAAACGGTGGACAAAGTCGAGATCACCGATCTGGTCGGCGATTTGCCAATCTGCTCTTAGGTTCCCTGAGGTTTTACACACTCAAGCCCTAGAATTCCTTGAGTCCAACAACGGTCCAAGCCATGCTCGCCAACCTCTTCGACAAGTCGCCGACTGGAATTTTTCTCGCCAATCTTCTCATTTCAAATACATTCTACACTTCAACTTGCAAAATGAACACACGATTAATTCTAAAACAAAAATAAAGTGATAAACACTTAGGTTTCATCCCAAGAAGCACTTTAGTTAACGTCGTAGCATGACTTCCCCACTCAATCTTGATTTGTGGGGTAGAGACAAACAACACATGACCCATTCGGGTCTCCAGTAGCTGAACATATATGGAATGGGAAGCAGTCATCTGATTCAGCAGTGAGACATTCTATTTTATCTTATTCAACACTTTGTCGTGTTCTTCGACTTTATGAAGAATGATTGATAGTATCTCTTCTACTTTTCCACCCTCGAACACCTGGGCTTTATACGCTCGTGAGGGGGAATGTACTGGTCTTTATTTTTTTGTGGTGCTTCCAATTCCGTGATCTTCTTGGCCACTAGATCCAGCTGAGTTAAAAGTGTGGCAAAAATCTTGTCCTTCTCAGTCTCCTTGTTGGTCTTGGCCATGTGATCAAGGAGCTAGGCTGCTATTGCATAAGGTAGTCGTGTGAGACCTCCCGGAGACATTTAGTCAGCCACTCCCCTGTTTTCTAGACCAAGACCTCTATAGAAGCAGTCTGGTAGCATGTTATCTGAGATTCCATGAGCTGGGCACTGCAACAATAATGACTTAAATCTCATCCACTACTCATAGATTGACTCACCCTCCATTTGCCTGAAGCTTAGGATGTTATCCCTACGGATCATCATTCTCAAATGAGAGTGGTCCATTTGGTTACCGTTGCTACAAGACATGCTACTTTATTCTTCTCTAAACAAGCAACACGAAAACCGAAACTAAAAGTAAGTAGATTCAACTATAACTAACAAGAACAAAATTTAACTTAACTAAAGAATCTTAACCAACACCACTCCCCGACAAAGGCTCCATTTTGATTTCACGTATCAGGACACTTCATACAATTCTAAGTGTCAACGATCGTTAGTCAGTAATATAACCCAACTAAATGAGTTAGGGTCGAATCCCACAGGGACTGGTACCTGTTTAAGATTCAATAGTAAAGTGTGAATATGGTCAAGTCAATCATAGGAATATACATTATCGAATAAAAACATAATTCAAATTAGGGGCGACACGAATGTCAAATAAGGGGTTTTGGTTTTAACTATCAGCTACAACAATAGCAAACAGCACGAATTAACAAATAATGAGACGGGTTCTTGGGATGTGATTGGATTATAGGCTAATATAGACAAATGGGTGATTTTAACTTTTAGTAAATATTTGTAAAACAGTGACTAAGCTAGACTTTAGTGGGGATAAGTTTTCTCTCGAACAATTTATCCCGAATCAAATTGGTTTCTCTCGAACACGAACAAGAAAGCAATTAAGAACAACCTATGTTTTAGTCCATTCACTCTCTCGAGTTGAATGTGTGAAAATGGGTTTAGGATTCACTCTCTCTAGCTAAACCCATGACAACCCAATACCCACAGACCATCAATTCAGTAATCCTGGTTTCAAAACCTCTCTCTCGAGCAAGCCAAAAATACTAAGGTAGAATTGCATCTGCAACTACAACCCTTTAAATTAAACCATAATTACTGAATGAAATCACGTCTAAACAACATTTAAACTAACAAATAGCAATACCCACAAGCTAAATCAACCCATAATTACATAATCACACCCCAAAAATTGGGGTTTTAGCTGGACATCATAAAAAGATAGAAATTGTTACCAAATTATGTTTCCATGAACTAGGTAAGATTAATTTCGTGTTAACTAAGGTCCAAGTTAAAGAATCTCAACGACCCACTTCCAATTTCTCAAAAATGGAAAACATCAATTCTTCAAAGCTAAGGAAAAGTTGGCGCAGTAGGTTGGGATCGCCGATCAATTCGCCGATCCGCCCTTTGGCCAAGTTCAACGCCTTTCTGTTTTGGCCTTCAGCATCTTCAAGTTTTGTAACTTTGAGTGATCCAACACAGCATTGTGGAACCCCTCAGAGAAACGCCGACTGCTCATTTCTATCACCAAATTGATTTTATCCATCAGGGCTTGGCACTCTGGAATTTTAGGCGAGGTAATGGTCATTCAACAACTCGCCAAAGGGACTTGGCGATCACCAGGCCTTTATTTCTTCGCTCTTTCAGCTCACTTCATTCCTTTTTGCAAGTTAGTGTCCATGTTTCGTTCCTCAATTGAAACACCTGGAAATCAAGGATTTTTCATCAGTTATTAGCACAAAACAAGCATTTGAGGACACAAAATCTATAAAAATAAAACCGTAAATAAGTCCAAATCGTGGACTGATCAGAGGTCTAGGAAGAAAGATGTCGCATGGTCTTCTAGTGCCCGAACTCCATCTAGAAATTTGGAAAGCAAGCAGTAGAACACCATGGAAGGGATTTGTTTGAGTGCAAGAAAGAGGAAAAGTATCTTGTCATTGAATATGTTAATGAGGTAAGGCTACAAACAAAATTTCCCCAAATTTATGAAATCGTGTACAATTTTGGGCTTCAATATATTTTTAAGGATGAAAGGAAATGAAATATCACCCTTGTCCACGAGTTCTATGCCAATTCGATAACTAAGAAGTGATATAAGAATACGCTTGAGATTAGGGGTAAGACTATTTGGTTTTCCACAAAAGTGTTGAATGTTTTTGAGTACCCCACATTATGAGGCTACTGAATATAATAGGCCAAAAGTGACTCCCCCATTTATAGACATTCATCAGACATTGTGTGGAGTTAACTCCACAGCGAGGTGGGATATGATTAAAGACATGTGTAGGCACGTCACCCTCCATTACACTCATTTGAATAAAAAAGCAATGGTGTGGTTAAAGATTATGAGTAAAGTCTTGTTGTCATGTAAACACATGCCTAAGGTCACTAGGGACTGGGTTGTCTGGGTCTACATGTATATAAAAGTTATGCTTGTAAATGTGGGATTGGTGGTGAGATAGAATATGATGAAGTTTAGGAACAAAAAGTGGTGGAGATTTTGTTATAGCGGCTTGGTGACCCAATTTCTTAGGTTTGAGGGTATTGAGGAGGAGGTGCACAATTACTGCCTCCTGGGTTCCCATCTGGTTTGCAAAATATTTTATGTGACACTTTGATCTGCCGTGAACTATTTGCAGATTTGACGCTCAAAAGTAAGTATTAAAGCTAGAACTAGAGTAGTTTTAGGTGGATATCATGTGTTGGTTAATGATTGAACAGATAAAACACATGGACAGGAACGATAGCAAGCAAGTGAAGAAAGTTAAGTATAATAAAGTATCATGGAGCCCCATACAATCCGTGTTCATGATGAAGAGCCATCTGAAAGCTCGTGGAAGATGAGGCAGTGAGAACTGAAGAACTGATCAAAGTCTAAGTGAAGACCACGAAGCCCTTAATAGGTCGTGGTCCTTTTGACGGGTCATCTGGAATTTGGTGAGGAAGAACAAGTTATGCAGCATTGAGGAGATATGTCTTGATTGAAGACCACAGGACCCTAGACGGGTCGTGGTGGAGTCAACGAGTCATTATGTTACTCGTGACAAAGAGAAGAAAAATTCTTGTGAAGACCCAAGTGGAGGCTTAACATCACAATGCTCGGCATGGACCGTGGTGCTCAAGATGGACCGTCTAGTTGTCCCAGATAGATCTTTGGAAAGTAAGTCCCACATTGTCTAAGTGTGGAACAATGATATGCCCGTGAGGCCTCCCAACAAATGAGTCCTACTTTGAGTAGGACTCATTTTGTACAGACTATTTGAATTAATTAGGTTTATTTTTGAAGACATCTTGTCATTGTATAACCGAAGCGCGACTTTCTATATTTTGAGCGTTGGTTTTTGTCAATTATTTTTGGGATCAAGATTTGTAGGTTGTGATTAAGTGTTTGAATATTAAGTTTTCTTTGAATTAGCATTATAGTAAGTGATTACTTTTATGCATTCAACAACATTTATTACTTGTTTGATTAAAAACATGAGTGGCTAAACACCACAACTAGGGTTGTGGGAACCATGACGATAATCTAGTGACGAATTCGATGAACGAGTAAATTGTGATTGTTATTTGCAAAACTTAATTCATATTGTCATTATATATTCTTTCTAATGAGTGCACGCATTAGAACTTTCTTGTATTTACCACATGTTTGAGAGAAAAGTGATATTTAGGAAAAAGTAGAATTCGTCTATTGGTTTGGAGTGAAAATTCGAGTATGAGAGAAGATTTTTTACACCAAATATGCAAGAGTAAAAATAGACAACACTCTAAGACCTAGAGGATTAGAGTGAAAGTTATCTAATAAGACTGAGAAGTTTTAGATGCATTAAACTCGCTGGTAACTTGCAATATTAACAATCAATCAATACTTATTCACGATTCAAAACTAAAAGTTAAGTCATGGAGAACACAATCCTGGTTTCATTCATCAATTATCACAACTTTGAAGTTAAAATCATGTTACTCTCTGTTAACTTGAATATTACATTAAACATTAGTTACTTTAAAATCATAACTAAACCCATCTTTACATGGCATAATTACTTTCTATGGTAAAAATAACAACTACTGAATAAAGACATCATTGAAACTAGTTATGTAAGTAATTTCTTTGTTGGATCGACCTCAACTCACATTGAGTTCTACAAATTGACATCGACCGTTTACACTTCGTAATTAAAGAATAAGTTTGGACGTATAAAATTTTGGCACCGCTGTCGGAGAAATATTGATTCAGAAATATTTTATTAGCAATTATTCTGATTGTAGCAAAATAAGCAAGGGTTTCTAAGCAATGAGAGGGGATCCTTAGGATGTGACGGGAATACAGGTTAAGCTAGATTATTGGGTACATGCTTTCAATAGAAGATTCATAGAGTAATTGTGACTAGGCTAAGCTTTAAGGGGAATAAGCTCTCTCTCGAGCAACTTACCCCGTTTCAAATGCGTTCCTCTCGGATACCCACTTGCCGCATGAAGACCAGCCTACGCCTTACCCCACTCACTTTCTCGAGCTGAGTGTGTTGACATGGAACTAGGGTTCACTCTCTCAAACTGAACCTCATGTCGACCCACTCACACTGGCCATCAATCTAGTGGTCTTAGTTTTACGACCTCTCTCTTGAGCAACCGAAAACACATAAATAAACTTGTATTTACAACTACAAATTCATTAAATTTATCCACAAACACTAAATGAAATCACAATTAAACTACGATTAAACTATTAGCAAGAACGAACCAACAATTATCTTCACCCATATTCGCTAAATCACACCCCAAGAATTGGGGTTTTTAGCCACACATCAAGAGATACAAATTTATATCTAAATGAGCTTGCATTCAAATGGGTATGAAGATTTAAGTCTTGTTACAGGCCAAGAATGAAGAATCCAAGAGACCCAAGTCCAAATCATTGGAGATGAAACCCTTTTTTTCTTCAAGTCATCAAAACCCTCAAAAAGCACTATTCTATATTAAAATTATCACAATTGTTCGACTATAAGTGAAAATTACAATAATTGTTCCCTACTAAAACTAAAACTCTAACTAGTATTATAGGTATCACAGATTTGTGCTACAGCGGATCGTTCGGCGTCATTAGTCAGAATCGTCAATCAACTTGGCGATTCGCCCTTTGGTGTAGTTTTTCACCGTCTTGTACCAGCCTTCAGCATCGTCATGCTCTAGGTCATTGGGCGACATGGTACTGCTTCGCGGAACTGCTGACGATGCACCGACTGCTACCTTTTTCCGCCGACTTGATCATTTTCTTCAAGGCTCAGCACATTCGAACAAAAGGCGATGTAAGACCCTTCTACGACTCACCAAGTGGACTCGGCAATCCTCAAGCCTTCATTTCTTTGTTCTTTTCAGCTTTTCGTTCCTTTTTGCAACGTAGTATCCAAGCTTTACTTAAGACTTCATCTACCTGAAACTTAAAGGTTTTCATCAGATATTGAGATAAAATAAGCATTTGAGAACACAATTTCTATTAAAATATAGCCCTGAATGAGTTCAATTTGTGGACTCATCAACACCCCCAACTTAAACTTTTGCTTGTCCTCAAGCAAACTCAAGTTCAGTCATTCAAAAAGGTTGTCTCGAACAGTGCTACACAAGACTCAATCATGAATGCACACAACAAGACTAAATTTACTTATGCAAAGATCAAATGTGCACTCAAAGATTCAAGTTGAACTCACCAATATCAACGAATCTCATGCTCAAAATACTTGCTTCAAATGCAAGTTCAAGGTCAACTATAGTGTTCAAATTCCCTCACACAAAGAATGATTCCATATTCACACAATGGTTTCACAGTTTAAAGCTTTGGAATCAGATACAACGCTCACACTCACAAAGAAGAAAATAATGCATAATTTCACCCATAGGTTTGCCCGTATTTTCCAATCAACATTTGTTTCAGCTCACTCAAGATCAAAAAGGTCTTTTCAAGTCTTGTAATGGGGCTGAGTTCAAAGGTTTGGTCATTTAGGCTCAATGACTTTCATCCTCATGAAATGTGGTGCGCTAAACATTTCCTTTCCTTTTTCCTTTTTCCTTCATCATTTTCATTTGTGTTTAATAGGTCATCCTACTATTCGCTTCCCATGAATTGTTAGGAAACCTCATTTATTTTGTACTTTATTCCACAACTTTCTTTTTCATTCTTTTTATTTTACTTTTCTATCTTTTTTTTCTCTTTTTTTTCTCTTTTTTTTTATATGGAGGGGTTCCATTTTTCTCAAAATCATGGATACAAGGAGACTTTCCTTGCACTTCTTCAATTGCCCCTATATTTTCAACACCCCCCTTCCCCCCAACTTAGGCTTTTGTCCTAAGTTGATTATTCAACTAACAACAACTTCATGAGGATTATGGGTGATGGATTAAGAAAGGTCTAGTTTTCGTCAAATTTCTTCCAAAGATAAGGGAAAAGATCAAAGGATGTTCAAAAGAGGTTCACACACTCACAGGGTAAGTTAGAAAAGAGGTATATGTCAAATTGTCTCACACTCATAGAAGTTGCCTAAGATCATATCAAGAGATAGCATTACTTAGTTGACCGGACCAACGGGATAAATTCTAGGATCTATCACACATAGTTCAGAGGTAAGCTCAACACACTAGGCATTGGCACTATAAGTTAAACAAGACTCCACACTTTTGCTAGTGTGCAATGATCATCACAAGAGAATCAATTTGATACAAGGCTAGTCATAACGAGATGCAAAGAGTTCACATATTGTCTATGCAACTTCATTTGGCCTCATCGTAGCCGCGCATTCATGTTCGTTCGATTGAGACTATTCAAGTCATCGATATTAATTGGAACCGAGACTCAAATTTTTGCAATGGAACAGCCACATTTAACACATGAGAGGTGGCAAAAATGTGCAAAAAATGAAAAAAAATTGAAGGGTCAAAGTCGTTTTGCAATATAAAACAAAAGGAGCTGTAAGCTCAAACATCCATAGAAAGGTAGTGATAATATCAGTTAAAACAGAACAACCCAAATATAAGCACAAAACACGAACATCAATATTCACACAAAAGGTGGGCCTCACCCCACCACAAATAAAATGTATTTTTCCTCAAATGAAAATAACAAACATCCGAAAGTACAAATAGAGAATAACAGAGAAGGAGGCAAAGGATAATCCTGGTTAAGGAGTTGCCTCATCTGTCGGGGCATGTTTGAGGTGTGGACGTTAAGCGGACCACTAAGTGGTTCCTCAAACTCTCCACAGATTTGCTAGGTAGCCCAATGCGTCAAGTCTAAACCCACGTTCTCGAATGCTTCACAGCCACCCTTTTGTGCTGAACAATTTAAAGTGCAATCCATGTTCCGAGCACAAATTGATAACAAGAACACTTTGGTAATGCAGGAATATATGGAAATTAGTGTGCAAAGATGTTGTTGGACGAATGAAAACGTGTACACAGTTGTAGAATTCTAACCCTTTTGGCTTTGCAAACTGTCCTGTTCATGCTTATTCAGCGGTAGTAATCTTGATTGCTGAGTCATTCGGCATTTCGCCGAACAACTGTTTACTTCGCCGAGTTTTACAAAACATTCCAAGAAAATTCAGATGTTCAAACAAAGGTAAACATTGGGGTTGCCGATATGGTTGGCGATTCGCCAATACTTTTCTGGGCTCGCCGAATTTTACAGACTCTAATTTGAAGCTATCTTGAGTCAAACGGTGGAATTTAGTTGGTGCGCCAACCTGTTTGGCAACTCGCCGACTGGACCTATTACTCTCCACCCAACACTTTTTCTAACACCTTCTCACACTTCAACGTATTTAAACCACACACTATTAGTTTACCAATACACAAATATAAAATATTAAGGGGTTTTGAGTTGCCTCCCAAACAGTGTCTTAGTTAACGTCGCGGCATGAAGCAAGTAAACAACTATTCTTCATCCTCAGAGTCTCCCATGTTGTAATTAGGCAAGTCCTCGGCGAATGGTAGGTAATGGCCTGATATCAAATGGCTGATTTGAGCATCCTGCAGCTGAATAGTCATGGAGTGAGAGGCTGACGCTTCATTTAGCATTTCGATGTTTTCCTTCATCTCATTCAACATCTTCTCATGTGCCTCAATTGTTTGCTGAATAAGTGAAACCGTTTCATTATCTTGCACACCTTCCTGCTTCTTCCCATGACAACACTCTCCAAGGGAGAAGTGCTTTCTTTTCCCATGGATTGTACTTCCATTTCATTTTTCAAAAATCCGACTTCATATTCTTGTTTAGGGGTCAAATTGAGTGGGAAATGGGTCTAACCCAACTTTTAGAGCAACCGTATCAAAATCCGAAATTTCCAAGTGAAGCCTTTTTCGAGGGTCTACTTTGGAGGGTCATATCTCCTAGCACACAAATTATAGGGTGGCCAATAACATACCCATGGAAAGCCCTTTGAGTTAGCTACCTAACGCACTTCGTTTCACTTCATTCGGAGTTCGGACAAAGAAGTTATGCCCATTTTCGTAAAATCTGTCCAGCAGGAAAGGCAATTTCTAGTGAGCGTTTTTACTGTTCACCCGCCTCATTTTTTTTTCTAAGTGTTGGACCATTTTTCCAAAGGGCATATGTTATTTCCTATATACCATTAGTTCAATTCCCATCTCTAAAACATTTCCCAAAACACCTCTCCCATAATTAGACACATTTTCTCTCAAGTTCTCTCAAGAACCCTAATCCAAAACCTTCCTCAAGATTGAAGAGACTCTTGCTCCAAGTTCCAAGCTTCCATTGAAGACACTCTCAAGACCTTCATAAAAAACTCAAGGTATGTGGTGTTGAACTCATGGGTCCTTCCACCCATATTGCCTAGATTCTATTCTACTCACTAATTCATGGTTTAAGTTAAGATTCATAAATTAGTCTTGTTCTTTGTAATAATTTCCTGCACATTGAATTTTAAACATGAAAAGTGATTGTTTTGAGCATGTTGTGACTCTAGAACTTGAACCTAAATTTGGAATGGATGTGGAGATTTTCATGTGGTATTGTGGGTGTTAAAAAGGTGTTGTTGTAGGTTGTTCACTGGTTTGGCTGCATAATTACTACCCTATTTTCCATGCTCTTTGATTCCATTACATGCCTTCAAGGTGATTGACAAAATGTCCAACTATGGAGAATTGATGAATCGATGCTTTAAAGCTTGAGTTATGAGATGTATGGAAATCCAGAGATGTGTTGATGACAAACTAAGCTTGTGTATATGTTCATTCCATACGTGAGATTGCATTAGAGCCTAATGGGAATTTCCTAAATAAAGTGTTGCATGACCATGCCCGGTCCGGGGAAAAGAACCGGACAACCATGTGAGAGGTTTATATCTCACCACCTAGGATGCTTGGGGTGTGACCAACATCAACCATGTGAGAGGTTTATATCTCACCACCTAGGATGCTTGGGGTGTGACCAACATCAACCATGTGAGAGGTTTATACCTTGCCAACAGGGTGTCCGGGTGTGAACGTCATCCCCCATCCTAAGTTGGGGTTATAGATTGGTTGGATCATGCATACACATATGATATCTACTATTAGTATAGATTTACTTAAACATGTTTTGACTTCACTTTGATCATGCATCCTCATATTGTTATTCATAATGCCTATGAAACTATTTCTTGTATTTCGATTGTGTTCTTGTCTATTGTTGTGTTGTACCCCGCATACTTAGTACATTCCAAGTACTAACGCATATTTTGCCTACATGATGTCACCATGTAGGGACCGGAGCTACTCTTGATCCTTCTCTCCATTCGCGTGGCTAGTATGGTGCTTATCCGAATTGTTAGTGAGTCCTCAATGATTCGAGGGCTATGTTATGTTTCCTACTCCTATGTTTTGAGACTTTAGCTTGCAATTGTATTTTGACTATGAGGGGAGCCGGTAGTATGTCATGGCCCTGTCCTATCTATGTATGTAGAGGTGTGCGTTGGACAAGTATTTTGTAAATGATCTTGACTCTTGTTCTATGATGTCATTTTGAAATGGTTTGCCCTTAGTCCCTATTTCCCGTTAAATAAATGTTGAATGTACTTCCGCGACCGATGAAGTGTGATGACAAGTTTGAGAGGCTTGTTTGGGGTTCCTTCGGGTTCCTCATTCGCCATGTCACGTCTAGGCCCTAGGCTTGGGTCGTGACAAGCTTGGTATCAGAGCACTAGGTTGTTAAATCCTCGGAGTCCAACACACCGCGTTGAGTAGAGTCATAATCATGGTTGTGAAGCTCGCCACGACTATGAATGGGAGGCTACAAAATATTTTAGGAAAGGTTTCCCTTCTTCATGTTCTATGTCGTGCTTAGAGTGCGATAAGGTGATTCCTCCCTAACGCTTGTTCTTTGGATTACTAGATCATCATGCCAAACATGAGGGGAAGACGGGCCCGATCACCGGAAGAGCCATCCACCAATGGTGAGCTCCGTGATGCATTCACCATGCTTGCACAAGTGGTAGCTAACCAAGTGCAACAAGGAGCCCAAGCTCCTCGAACTACCACTCCGGGGGAAAGGGTGAGATATTTCATGAGGATGAACCCTCCGGTCTTCCATGGTTCAAAGGTGGATGAGGACCCGCAAGAGTTCATCGATAAGGTATGCAAAATCTTGACCATTATGGATGTTGGTGCTTGTGAGAAGGCGGAATTGGCGGCCTACCAACTCCAGGGGGTTGCTCAAATTTGGTTTGATCAATGGAAGGGTGAGAAAGGTAATGGCTATGTGGTGTTGTGGGAGGAGTTTAAACTTGCTTTCCTTAATAGGTTCTTCCCTCTTGAGCTTAGGGAGGCAAAGTTGGTGGAGTTCATGAACTTGAAGCAAGGAGCTATGAGTGTGAGGGAGTATGCCCTCAAATTTGTCCAACTCTCCAAGTATGTACCTCACTTGGTGGCCGACTCTAGGTCGAGGATGAACAAATTTGTGATGGGTGTATCCGACTTGGTTAGTGAAGAGTGTCAGTCCGCTATGCTCATTGGAGATATAGATTTGTCTCGGTTGATGACTTATGCCGAGCAAATGGAGGAGGAGAAATTGACGAAGAAAAGGGGGCACGAGGCCAAGAGGGCCCGATTGGAGAATAGGTTCCCTAAGGGTGCTAGATTTCATCAAGGCCGAGGAAACCCTCATGTCAACCGGGGATTTGCTATCAATGTTCCTAGACCTCAAGGGGGAGGTGAAGTGGGTTCTATGGATGTATGCCCTAAGTGTGGGAGGAAGCATGGTGGTCCTTGCATGAAGGGTTCAGGTGCTTGCTTTGAATGTGGAGAAGTGGGTCATAAGAGGTTTGAGTGTCCCAAGATCCGCAACAAGGTCCGAAGTGCTAACACTACTCATTTGGGTAGAGGTGCTTCTCAAAGTGGTACCCCAAGGGACAATCGATTTTATGCTTTGCATGGTAGACAAGGTGTTAATGAGACCCCGGATGTGGTGACCGGTATGTTGCAAATCTTTGATCTTGATGTTTATACTTTGATTGATCCGGGTGCCACCCTTTCCTTTGTTACCCCCTTAGTTGCTAGAAAATTTCATGTCGAGTCGGAATTGTTGCATGAGTCATATGAAGTATCTACTCTCATTGGTGTCTCTATTGTTGCTAGAAAAGTGTATAGAAATTGTCCGGTTTGCATATTGAATAAGTTGTTGCCTTGCGATCTTGTTGAGTTGAACATGGTGGATTTTGATGTTATTCTTAGGATGGATTGGTTGCATGCATATTATGTTTCTATTGATTGTAGGACTCGTAAAGTCAAGTTCCGATTTCCTAATGAACCCATCCTTGAGTGGGAGAGCCGGGATGTTGTGGTGAAGGGGAAATTCATTTCTTGCATTAAAGCCCATAGGTTGATTTCCAAAGGGTGCTTGTACCATATTGTGAGAGTCAATGATGTGGAGTCTAAAGTCCCTCCTATTGAGTCTATTCCGGTTGTTAATGAGTTTCTAGATGTCTTCCCAGAAGACCTTCCCGGTGTCCCTCCCGAAAGGGAGATAGATCTTGGTATAGACCTCTTTCCCGATACTCAACCTATTTCTATCCCCCCTTACCGTATGGCCCCGGCGGAGTTGAAAGAGTTGAAAGAGTAATTAAAAGATTTGTTAGAGAAGGGGTTTATTAGACCTAGTCATTCTCCCTGGGGTGCTCCGGTTTTGTTTGTGAAGAAGAAAAATGGGTCTCTTAGAATGTGTATTGATTATCGACAACTTAATAGGGTCACCATCAAGAATAGGTATCCTCTTCCAAGGATTGATGATTTATTTGACCAATTGCATGGGGCTAGTCACTTCTCGAAGATTGATCTTCGGTCAGGGTATCATCAAGTGAAGGTGAGGGAGTGTGATATTTTCAAGACGGCCTTTCGTACTAGGTATGGGCACTATGAGTTTGTGGTGATGTCTTTCGGGTTGACTAATGCTCCGGCTCTCTTTATGGATTTGATGAATAGGGTTTTCAAACCCTACCTTGATTTTTTTGTGGTGGTGTTTATAGATGACATCTTGATCTATTCTCGGGGTGAGGAAGAGCACAAGGGTCACTTGAGGGTTGTACTCCAAAGATTGAGGGAAGAGAAGTTGTACGCTAAATATGAAAAGTGTGAGTTTTGGTTGAAGGAAGTTGCTTTCCTAGGCCATGTGGTGTCGGGGGATGGTATTAAGGTGGATCCTAAGAAGACCGATGTTATTAGGAATTGGCCTAGACCTTTGACCCCGTCGGATATAAGGAGTTTCTTGGGTTTAGCGGGTTATTATAGGAGATTTGTGGAAGGGTTTTCTTCTCTTGCTTCTCCTATGACTAAGTTGACTCAAAAGAAGGCTAAATTTGTGTGGTCGGATGAGTTTGAGGAAAGCTTCCAAACTTTGAAAGAAAGGCTTGTGTCCGCTCCTATTTTGTCACTTCCGGATGGGTTAGAAGGTTTTGTTGTTTATTGTGATGCTTCCCGTATTGGTTTGGGTTGTGTGTTGATGCAAAGTGGTAAGGTTATAGCCTATGCTTCTAGGCAACTTAAGGTTCATGAAAAAAATTACCCAACCCATGATCTTGAATTGGCCGCCGTGGTTTTTGCTTTAAAGATTTGGCGTCATTATTTGTATGGGGTGCATGTTGATATCTTCACCGACCATAAGAATCTCCAATATATGTTCACGCAAAAAGATCTTAACTTGAGACAAAGGAGGTGGTTAGAATTCCTTAAGGATTATGATATGAGTGTTCATTATCATCCGGGGAAAGCTAATGTGGTGGTGGATGCATTGAGTAGAGTGTCCATGGGTAGCTTGGCTCATGTGGAGGAAGGTAGTAAAGAGTTGGCTAAGGAGGTCCATCGGTTGGCCAAATTGGGAGTTAGGTTAGAAGGGGTGGATAGTGGAGGAGTAGTTGTTGTTGATGGTTCAAGGTCTTCCTTGGTTGATGAGGTGATAGTCAAGCAAGATCTTGATCCTTCTTTGGTAGAATTAAAGGCTTCGGTGAGTAGTGGTAAGGTGGAGGTTTTCTCCCAAGGGGGAGATGGTGCCCTTAGGTACCAAGGTAGATTATGTGTTCCTTGTGTGGATGGTGTGAGGGAAAGAATCCTTGATGAGGCTCATAATTCTTTTTATTCTATTCATCCGGGGTCAACAAAGATGTATAGAGACTTGAGGGATGTGTATTGGTGGGGCGGTATGAAAAAGGACATTGCAAAATTTGTTTCGGGTTGCCATAGTTGTCAACAAGTCAAGGCCGAACATCAAAGGCCGGGTGGCCTAACTCAAGACATTGAGATACCTACTTGGAAGTGGGAAGAAATCAACATGGATTTTGTAGTGGGCTTACCCAAGGCTAGAAGAGGCTTTGATTCGGTTTGGGTGGTGGTTGATCGGATGACAAAGTCGGCTCATTTCCTACCGGTTAAAACTACTTACAGGGCTGAAGAGTATGCCAAGTTGTACATTCATGAATTGGTAAGGTTGCATGGGATTCCTTTGTCTATCATCTCGTATCGTGGTGCCCAATTCACTTCTCACTTTTGGAAGTCATTCCAAAGGGGTCTTGGTACAAAGGTAAAGTTTAGCACGGCCTTCCACCCTCAAACGGATGGCCAAGCCGAAAAGAACAATTCAAACCTTGGAGGATATGCTTAGAGCTTGTGTATTGGAGTTGAAAGGTAGTTGGGATGATCATCTTCCTTTGATTGAATTTGCATACAACAATAGTTATCATTCTAGTATCGGTATGGCTCCTTTTGAGGCACTTTATGGTAGATGGTGTAGGTCACCGGTTGGGTGGTTTGAAGTTGGAGAGGTGACCTTGTTGGGTCCGGATCTGGTCATGGATGCTCTTGAGAAGGTAAGGATGATTAGGGAGAGGTTGAAAATAGCCCAAAGTCGTCAAAAGTCTTATGCCGATGTGAGGAGACGGGATCTTGAATTCAAGGTGGGTGATTGGGTTTATTTGAAAGTTTCTCCAATGAAAGGTGTGGTTCGTTTTGGTAAGAAGGGGAAATCAAGTCCTAGGTATGTCGGTCCTTATGAGATAATAAGAAGGGTTGGTAAAGTAGCCTATGAGTTGGGGTTGCCCAAGGAGATGGAATTAGTTCACCCGGTATTCCATGTATCGATGTTGAGGAAATGTGTTGGTGATCCTAACGCTATTGTACCTCTTGAGGTTGTGGGTGTTGTAGAAGATAATTTGACGTATGAAGAAGTCCCCGGTTCAGATCTTAGATAGACAAGTTAAAAGGTTGAGGAACAAAGAAGTGGCGTCCGTTAAGGTGCTTTGGAGAAATCAACAAGTGGAGAGTGCTACTTGGGAGGCCGAAGCGGACATGCAAAGACGTTATCCTTATCTATTCAACTCCACTCAAGCCTAAGGTATTAAATCAAGTCCTTTGTACTCCATTGAGTCTTACATTTCAGCCCCTGAATCATTAATGTGCATATATGTTTTAAATTGATGAGTTATGGGATGCTTTACACTAAGTTTTGAAATCTTGAAGTGATGTATAAATAAAATTTTTGCATTCATGTTGGGGCTGATATGTTCTTACTAAGTCTTGCCTTGTACGTCTCTTCCACATTCGGGGAAGAATGTTCCCAAGGGAGAGATATTGAAATGACCCAAAAAGTTCTTAAAAATGTGCTTCGGAAGTTACCGGAAACTTGTTTAGTTATATATAAAAAATCCATTTCGTTTTTCAAAAATCCGACTTCATATCTTGTTTAGGGGTCAAATTGAGTGGGAAATGGGTCTAACCCAAATTTTTAGAGCAACCGTATTCAAAATCCGAAATTTCCAAGTGAAGCCTTTTTCGAGGGTCTACTTTGGAGGGTCATATCTCATAGCACACAAATTATTGGGTGGCCAATAACATATCCATGGAAAGCCCTTTGAGTTAGCTACCTAACGCACTTCGTTTCACTTCATTCGGAGTTCGGACAAAGAAGTTATGCCCATTTTCGTTAAAATCTGTCCGGCAGGAAAGGCAATTTCTAGTGAGCGTTTTTACTGTTCACCCGCCTCATTTTTTTTCTAAGTGTTGGACCATTTTTCCAAAGGGCATATGTTATTTCCTATATACCATTAGTTCAATTCCCATCTCTAAAACATTTCCCAAAACACCTCTCCCATACTTAGACACATTTTCTCTCAAGTTCTCTCAAGAACCCTAATCCAAAACCTTCCTCAAGATTGAAGAGACTCTTGCTCCAAGTTCCAAGCTTCCATTGAAGACACTCTCAAGACCTTCATAAAAACTCAAGGTATGTGGTGTTGAACTCATGGGTCCTTCCACCCATAGTGCCTAGACTCTATTCTACTCACTAATTCATGGTTTAAGTTAAGATTCATAAATTAGTCTTGTTCTTTGTAATAATTTCCTGCACATTGAATTTTAAACATGAAAAGTGATTGTTTTGAGCATGTTGTGACTCTAGAACTTGAACCTAAATTTGGAATGGATGTGGAGATTTTCATGTGGTATTGTGGGTGTTAAAAAGGTGTTGTTGTAGGTTGTTCACTGGTTTGGCTGCATAATTACTACCCTATTTTCCATGCTCTTTGATTCCATTACATGCCTTCAAGGTGTTTGACAAAATGTCCAACTATGGAGAATTGATGAATCGATGCTTTAAAGCTTGAGTTATGAGATGTATGGAAATCCAGAGATGTGTTGATGACAAACTAAGCTTGTGTATATGTTCATTCCATACGTGAGATTGCATTAGAGCCTAATGGGAATTTCCTATATAAAGTGTTGCATGACCATGCCCGGTCCGGGGGAAAAGAACCGGACAACCATGTGAGAGGTTTATATCTCACCACCTAGGATGCTTGGGGTGTGACCAACATCAACCATGTGAGGGGTTTATACCTTGCCACCAGGGTGTCCGGGTGTGAACGGCATCCCCCATCCTAAGTTGGGGTTATAGATTGGTTGGATCATGCATACACATATGATATCTACTATTAGTATAGATTTACTTAAACATGTTTTGACTTCACTTTGATCATGCATCCTCATATTGTTATTCATAATGCCTATGAAACTATTTCTTGTATTTCGATTGTGTCCTTGTCTATTGTTGTGTTGCACCCCGCATACTTAGTACATTCCAAGTACTAACGCATATTTTGCCTACATGATGTCACCATGTAGGGACCGGAGCTACTCTTGATCCTTCTCTCCATTCACGTGGCTAGTACGGTGCTTATCCGAGTTGTTGGTGAGTCCTCAATGATTCGAGGGCTATGTTATGTTTCCTACTCCTATGTTTTGAGACTTTAGCTTGCAATTGTATTTTGACTATGAGGGGAGCC